>NW_022326865.1:144050-173796 GCF_002776525.5 Piliocolobus tephrosceles | reverse complement strand
CACAAGAAGAGAAAACCAAACACCGCATGTTCTCACTCATAGGTGGGAACTGAACAATGAGCTCACTTGGACTCGGGAAGGGGAACATCACACACTGGGGCCTATCATGGGGAGGGGGGAGGGGGGAGGGATTGCATTGGGGAGTTATACCTGATATAAATGATGAATTGATGGGTGCTGACGAGTTGATGGGTGCAGCACACCAACATGGCACATGTATACATATGTAACCTGCACGTTATGCACATGTACCCTAGAACTTAAAGTATAATAAAAAAAATAAAAAATAAAAAATAAAAAATAAAAAAAAGAAAAGAACAGTATAACTCTGTGCCTTGAATTCAAACATCACAAAGCAGATTCTCAGAAAGCTTCTTTCTAGTTTTTCTATGAGGATATATTCTTTTCCACTATAGGCCTCAATATGCTCCAAAATATCCCTTTTCTGATTCCACGAAAAAGGTGTTAGCAAATTTATCCACAAAAATTAAGGTGTAACTCTTTGAGATGAATTCACACATCATAAAGAACTTTCTCAGAAAGATTCTTTCTAGTGTTTATCTGAGGATAATTTCTTTTTCACCACACTCTGCAAAGTGCTCCCAAATATCCCTTTGCAGATCAGACGAAAAGAGTATTAGCAAAACTCTCCACGAAAAGAATCGTGTAACACTGTGAGATGAATTCATAAATCACAAAGCGGTTCCACAGAAAGCTTCTTTCCAGTTTTTATCTGAGGATATTTCCTTTTTCACTATGGACCTCAATGCACTCTGAAATATCCCTTTGCCAATTCCAGGAAAACAGTGTTAGCCAACTGTCCCTGAAAGAATGGTGTAACTATGCAAGATGAATTCATACAACACAGAGAACTTTATCAGAAAGTTTCTTTCTCGTTTTTATCTGAGTATATTTCCTTTGTGACCATAGACTTCAATGTGATCCAAAATATACCTTCTCAGTTTCCCCTAAAACAGTGCTACCAAACTGATCCACTAAAAGAATCATGTAACTCTGTGAGATGAATTAACATGTCACACAGCAGTTGCTCTGAAAGCTTCTTTCTCGTTTTTATATGAAGATATTTCCTTATCATCATAAGCTTCAATGCACTGCAAAATATTCCATTGTAGATTCCAAGAAAACAGTGTTAACAGACTGCTAAATGAAAAGGACATTGTAACTCTGTGAGATGAATTCACATGTTACAAAGGAGTTTCTCAGGAAGGTTCTTTCCAGTATTTCTCTAAGGATATTTCCTTATCTCCCATAAGCTACAATACGCTCCAAAATATCCCATTGCAGACTCCATGAAAACATTGCGAGCAAACTGTTCCATGAAAAGGAAGGTGAAACACTGTGAGATGAATTCCCACATCACAAAGTAGCTTCTCAGAAAACTTCTTCATAATTTTTATCAGAGTATATTTCCTTTGTCACCACAAGCTTCAATGTGATCCAAATGTCCCTTCTCAGATTCCCCAAAAACAGTGCTACCAAACTGCTCTTTTAAAAGAATCGTGTAAACCTCTGAGATGAATTCCCAAATCACAAAGCAGTTTCTCAGAATGCTTCTTTCCAGTTTTTGTCTGAGGTATATCCTTTGTCAAAATAAGCTTCAATTCACTATGAAATATCCCTTTGCACATTCCATGAAAACAGTGTTAGCAAACTGCCCCATGAAAAGAAAAGTGTAACACTGTGAGATGAATTCACACATCACAAAGAACTGTCACAGAAAGTTTCTTTCTCATTTTTATCTGAGGATATTTCCTTTGTCATCATAGGCTTCAAAGCAATAAAAAACTTCCGTTCTCAAATTCCCCAAATACAGTGCTCAATGCTGTGAGACGAATTAACACATTTCAAAATGGCTTGTCAGAAACCTTCTTTCTACTTTTTATCTGAGGGTAATTCCTTTGTCTCTATACCCTTCAATGAGATCCAAATTATCACATTGTGGATTCCAAGAAAACAGTGTTAGCATACTGTTCAGTGAAAAGAACAGTGCAATTCTGTGAGATGAATTCATACATCACAAAGCAGTTTCTAAGAAAGCTTCTTTTTGTTATTTATCTGAGGATATTTCCTTTGTCATCATAGGCTTCAATGTACCTCCAAATATCCTATCCCAGATTCCACGAAAACTGTGTTATCAACCTGCTCAACGAAAAGAACAGTGTAACTCTGTGAGATAATTTCACACATCACAAACCAGTTTCTCAGAAAGCCTCTTTCTAGTATTTATCTGAGGATATTTCCCTTTTCAACATAGGCCTCAATGCGCTCCAAATTATCCCTTTGCACATTCCACGAAAACAGTGTCAGCAAACTGCTCCAGGAAAGAAAGGGGGAATTCTGTGATATGAATTCTCACATCATGAAGAAGTCTCTCAGAAATATTCTTTGTAATTTTCATCTGAGAATGTTTCCATTGTCACCACAGGCTTCAAGGTGATCCAAAATATCCATTCTCAGATTCCCCCAAAAAAGCACTACAAAACTGCTCCTGAAAGGAATCGTGTAACTCTGTGAGATGAATTCAGAAATCAAAAAACAGTTTCTCAGAAAGCATTTTTTCTAGTTTTCGTCTGAGGATATTTCCTTTGTCACCGTAAGCTTCAATGCAGTCTAAAATATCCCCTTTTAGATTCCAAGAAAACAGTGTTAGCAAGCTGCTCATTGAAAAGAAGAGTGTAACTCTGTGAGATAAATTGACACAACACAATGCAGTTTCTCAGAAAACTTCTTTTTGGTTTTTAATCCAAGGATATTTCCTTTGTCATCACAGGCTTCACTGTGCTCCCAAATATCCTATTGCAGATTCCATGAGAAAAGTGTTATCAAACTGCTCATTGAAAAGAACGGTGTACCTCTCTTAGATGAATACAAACATCATGAAGCAGTTTTTCAGGAAACTTCTTTCTCCTCTTTTTCTGAGGATATTTCCTTTTTCATTATAGGCCTCAATGCACTCCAAAATGTGCCTTTGCAGATTTCACAAAAACATGTTGGTAAACTGCTCCATAAAAGAAAGGTGTCACTATGTGAGATGCATTCACCCATCACAAAGAAGTTTCTTAGGATACTTAAGAAACTGCTCAGTGAAAATAACTGTACATAGTGAATGAATTCACACATCACAAAGCAGTTTGTAAGAAAGCTTCTTTTTGGTATTTCTCTGAGGATATTTTCTTTCTCATCATAGGCTTCAGTGTGCTCCCAAATTTCCTATTGCAGATTCGAGAAAAACAGTGTTATCAAACTGCTGAATGAAATGTATGGTGCAACTCTGTGAGATGAATTCACACATCACAAAGCACTTTCTCAGAAAGCTTCTTTTTGGTTTTCCTATGTGGATATTTCCTTTTTCACTATAGGCCTCAATGAACTCCCAATTATCCCTTTGCAGATTCCATGAAAACTGTGTTAGCAAACTGCTTTGTGAAAAGTAACTTGTAACACTGTGAGATGAATTCCCAAATACAAAGAACTTTCTCAGAAACCTTATTTCTAGTTCTTATCTGAGGATATTTCTTCTTTCACTATATTCCTCAAAGTGCTCCGAAATATCCCATTGCAGATTCCACGAAAAAAGTGTTAGCAAATGGATTCATGTATAAAAGGGTCTAAATCTGTGAGATGCAGTCAGGAATCACAAAGCAGTTTCTCAAATATCTTCTTTCTACTTTTTGTCTAAGGATATTTCCTTTGTCACCATAAGCTTCAATGCAATCCAATTTATCCCTTTTCAGATTCCTGAAAAACAGTGATACGAAACTGCTCCAGGAAAAGAATGGTGTAACTCTGTGAGATGAATTCACACATCACAAAGCTGTTTCTCAGAAAGTTTCTTTCTGGTTTTTATCTGAGGATATTTCCCTTTTCACAACATTCCTCAATGCGCTCCAAAATATCCCATTGCAGATTCCACGAAAAAAGTGTTAGCAAAGTGCTCAATGAAAGGAAAAGTGTAACTACATGAGATGAATTCACACCTCACAAAGCAGTTTCTCAGATAGTTTCTTTCTAGTTTTTTTTTCTGAGGATATATCCTTTTTCACCACAGGACTCAAAACTCTTGTGAATATTCCTTTATGGATTTCACGAAAATAGTGTCAGCAAATGGCTTCATGAAAGGAAAGCTGAAAAATTGTGTGATGAATTCACACATCACAAAGCAGTTTCTCAGAAAACTTCTTTTTGGTTTGTGTCTGAGGATGTTTCCTTTATTGCTGTGGGCTTCAGTGTGCTCCCAAGTATGCTATTGCAGATTCCATGTAAACAGTGTTAGCAAACTGTTCCAATAAAAATAATTGTGTAACTCGGTTAGATGAGTTCACACATCACAAAGGAGTTTCTCAGAAAGCTTCTTTCTACTTTTTATCTGAGGATATTTACTATGTCAACATAGTCTTCAATGTGATCCAAAATATCACTTCTCAGTTTCCCCAAAAACAGTGCAACCAAACTGATCCATCAAAAGAATTGTTTAACTCTGTGAGATGAATTAAAATATCACAAATTTGTTTCTCAGAAATCTTTCTAGTTTTTATATGAGGATCTTTCCTTTGTCACCATCAGCTTGAACATACTCTGAAATATCCCATTGCAGATTCCAAGAAAACAGTGTTAGCAAACTGCTCAATGAAAAGAACTGTGTATCTCTTTCAGATGAATTCACAGTTCATCTGTGTATCTCTTTCAGATGAACTGTGTATCTCTTTCAGAACTGCTCAATGAAAAGAACTGTGTATCTCTTTCAGATCATAGAGAAGTTTAACAGAAACTTCTTTTCTGTTTTTATCTGAGGGTAATTCCTTTGTCACCATAGGTTTCAATGCGCTCCCAAATATCCTATTGCAGACTACAAGAAAACAGTGATATCAAACAGCTCATTGAAAAGAATGGTGTAACTCTGTAAGATGAATTCACCCATCACAAAGCAGTTTCTCAGACAGTTTCTTTCTAGTTTTTATCTGAGGCTATTTCTTTTTTCACCATAGGTCTCAATGCGCTCCCAAATTACCCTTTGCAGATTCCATGAAAACAGTGGTAGCAAACTGCTCCATGAAAAGAAAGGTGTAACCCTGTGAGATGACTTCACACATCACTAAGAAGTTTCTCAGAACACTTCTTTGTAATTTTTATCTTTGGTTGTTTCCTTTGTCACTGTAAACTTGCGATCCAAGTATTCCTTCTCAGAATTCCCAAATAGTGTGCTAACAAAGTTGTCTATGAAAAAAATCATGTAATTCTGTACGATGAATTCACAAAGCACAAAGCATTTTCTCAGAAAGCTTCCTTCTATTTTTTATCTGAGTATATTTGCTTTGTCACCATAAGCTTCAACGTTCTCCTAAATACCTCCTTGCACATTCCAAGAAAACAGTGTTAGCAAACTACTCAATGAAAAGAACATTGTAACTTTTTGAGATGAATTCACACATCACAATGCAGTTCCTCAGAAAGCTTCCTTCAAGTTTTTATCTGAGGATATTTAGTTTTTCACCACAGTCCTCAATGCACTCCAAAATATCCCTTTGCAGATTCCACAAAAGCAGTTTTAGCAAACGGCTCCATGTAAGAAAATGTGTAACTCTGTGAGATGAATTCACACATCACAGATAACTTTCTCAGAAACCTTCATTCTAGTTTTTATCTGAGGATATTTCCTTTGTCACCTTAGGCTTCAATGCAATCCAAAATATCCCTTCTCAGCTTCCCCAAAACAGTGCTACCAAACAGATCCATGAAAATAATTGTGTATATCTGTGTTATGAATTAACACATCACAAAATGGTTTCTTGGAAAGCTTTTTTCTACTTTTTCTATGAGGATATTTGCTATGTCACCATAAGCTTCAATGTGCTCTGAAATATCCCATTGCTGTTTCCATGAAAATAGCGTTATCAAACAACTCAATGAAAAGAATGGTGTAACACTGTTAGATGAATTCACAAATCGCAAAGCAGTTTTTAGAAAGCTTCTTTCTATATTTTGTCAGAGAGTATTTCATTTTTCACGTTAGGCCTCAATGAGCTCGTGAATGTCCCATTGCAGATCCCACTAAAAAAGGGTTAGCAAACTTCTCAATGAAAGCAATGATGTAAATCTGTGAGATGAATTCACTCAACACAAAGCAGTATCACAGAAATCTTCCTTTTGGTTTTTATCAGAGGACATTTTTTTTTTCACCATAATCCTCCATGTGCTCCAAAATATCACTTTGCAGATTCCTTGAAAACACTGTTAGCAAACTGCTCCATGAGAAGAAATGTGTAATTCTATGGGATAAATTCACATATCTGAAATTACTTTCTCAGAAAGATCCTTTCTAGTTATTATCTTTGGATATTTCCCTTGTCACCACAGCTTCAATGCGATCCAAAATATGCCTTCTCAGAGTCCCCCAAAACAGTGCTGCTAAACTGATCCATGAAAAGGATCATGTAACTCTGTGAGATGAATTAACACATCACAAAGCGATTTCTCAGAAGGTTTCTTTCCAGTTTTTATCTGATTATATATCATTTGTCACAATAAGCTTCAAAGTGCTCCAAAATATCAGATTGCAGATTCTAAGAAAAGAGTGTTAGCAAACTGCTCAATGAAAAGAACAGTGTACCTCTGTGAGATGAATTCACACATGACAAAGCAGTTTCTCAGAAAGCTTCTTTTTGATTTTTGTCTGAGGATATTCCTTTTGTTACGATAGGCTTCAGTGCACTCCCAAATATCCTATTACAGATTCTTCGAAAACAGTGTTAGCAAATGCTGCAAGAAAAGAATCGTTCAAGCCTGTGAGATGAATTTACATATCACAAAGCCATTTCCCATAAAGCTTATTTCTAGTTTTTATCTGAGAATATTTCCTTTGTCACCATAGGCTTCAATGCAATTCAAAATATTCCTTCTCACGTGCTCCAAAAACAGTGCTTACAAGCTGATCCATGAAATGTATCAGTTAATTCTGTGAGCTGAATTCACACATCGCCAAGCAGTTTCTCAGAAAGCTTCTGTCTATTTTTTATATGAGGATAATTCATTTTCACCCTAGGCTTAAATGCGATCCAAATATCCCTCTTCAGATTCCCCAAAAACAGTGCTACCAAACTACTCCATGAGAAGAATCTTGTAACTCTATGAGATCAATTCACAAACCCAAAAGCAGATTGTCAGAAATCTTCTTTCTAGTTTTTATCTGGGGATATTTCCTTTTTCACCATTGTCCTCAATGCGCTCATGAATATCCCTTTGCAGATTCCATGAAAATGATGTTAGAAAACTGCCAAATGTAAAAAAAGGTGTAAATCTGTGAGATGAATTCACGTATCACAAAGCAATTTCTCAGAAAGATTCTTTTTGGGTCTAACTGGGGAAATTTCCTTTATCAGGCTAGGCTTCAATGTGCTCCAAAATATCCTACTGCAGGTACCACAGAAACAATTTTAGCAAACTGCTCCAAGAAAAGAATCCTGTAACTATGTGAGATGAATTCACGCATCACAAAGCAGTTTCTCAGAAACCTTCTTCCTATTTTTTATCTGAGGATATTTCCTTTGTCACTGTAGTCTTCAATGCAACTCAAAATATTCCTTCTCAGATTCCCCAAAAACAGTACTACCAAACTGCTCCATGAATAGAGTGGTGTAACTCTGTGTGATGAATTCACACATCACAAAGCAGTTTCTCAGAAAGCTTCTTTCTAGTTTTTATCTGAGGATATTTGTTTTTTCTCCATATTCTTCAATGTGCTCTGGAATATCCCATTGCAGATTCCATGACAAATTTGTTAGTAAACTTCTCAATAAAAATAACTTTGTAACTCTGTCAGATAAATTCACAAGTCACAAAGTAGTTTCTCAGAAAGTTTTCCTCTAGTTTTTATCTGAAGTTATTTCCTTTTTCACCATAGGGCTCAACTCAATCCAAAATATCCCTTTGGAGATTCCATGACAACCGTGTTAGAAAGCTACTCCAAGAAAAACAGGTGTTATTCTGTGAGATTAATATACACATGATAAAGAAGTTTCTCAGAAACATTATTTCTAATTATTATCTGAGGATATTTCCTTTGTCACCATAGGCTTCAACGCAATGCAGAATATCTCTTCTCAGATTCCCCAAAAGCAGTGCTACCAATCTGCTCCATGGAAAGAATGGTGTAACTCTGTGAGATGAGTTGACACATCACAGAGCAGTTTCACAGAGTGCTTCTTTCCAGTTTTTATCTGATTAAATTTCCTTTTTCACCGTATTACTCTATATGCTCCCGAATATCCCATTGCAGTTTCCATGATAAAAGTGTTAGCAAACTTCTCAGTGAAAAGAACAGTGTAACTCTGTTAGATGAATTCACACATCACAAAACAATTTCACAGAAGGGTTCTTTTGGTTTTTATCTTAGGATAAAAATTTTGTCACCATTGGCTTCATTGTGCTCCAAAAAATCCTATAGTTGATTCCTGAAAACAGTGTTATCGAACTGCTCAATGAAAATAATGGTGTAACTCTGTAAGATAAAGTCACGCATCACAAAGTGGTTTTTCAGAAAGTTTCTTTCTAGTTTTTGTAGGAGTATATTTCCTTTTTCAACATATGCCTCAAAGTGTTCCAAAAAATTCATTTGCAAATTAATCAAAAACAGTATTAGCAAACTGCTCCATGAAAAGAAAGGTGTAACTCTGTGAGATGAATTCAGACATCACAAAGAACTTGCTCAGAAAGCCTCTGTCTAGTTTTTATCTGAGGATATTTCCTTTGTCACCATAGGAATCAATGGGATCAATAATATCACTTCTCAGATTCCCCAAAAACAGTTCAATCAAACTGATCCATGTAAAGAATGGTGTATCGCTGTGAGAAAAATTCACACATTACGGAGCTGTTTCTAAGAAAGCTTCTTTCTAGCTGTTATCTGAGGATATTTACTTTTTCCCCATATTCCTCCATGCACTGCAGATATATCCCTTTGCAGATTCCATGAAAAAAGTATTAGCAAACTTATCAATGAAAAGAACACTGTAACTCTGTGAGACGAATTGAAAATTGACACATCACAAAACAGTTTTGCAGAAAGCTTATTTTGGTTTTTATCTGTGGATATTTCCTTTGTCATTGCAAGCTTCAAAGCACTCCCAAATATCCTGTTGCAGATTCCATGAAAACAGTGTTATCAAATTGCTCAATGAAAAGAATGGTATAATCTGTCAGATGAACTCACACATCAAAAAGCAACATCTCAGAAATTCTTCCTAATTTTTATCTGAGGATATTTTCTTTTTCACTATAGGCCAAAAAGTGTTCCAAATACCCCTTTGGGTAACATGACAACAGTGTTAGCAAACCTCTCCACAAAAAGGCAGGTGTAGTTCTGTGGAGAGGAATTGACACTTCACAAAGAACTTTCTCAGAAATCTTTTCTCTAGTTTTTACCTGAGGATGTTTCCTTTGTTGCCATAGGCTTCAATGCGATCCCAAATATCCATTCTGAGATTCCCCATAACAGTACTATCAAAATGTTCCATGAAAAGAAACATGTAACTCTGTAAAATGAATTAATACATCACAAATCCGTTTCTCAGAACGCTTCTTTCTAGTTTTTACATGATAATTCCTTTATCACCATAAGCTTCAATGCGCTCCGAAATATCCCATTGTGGATTCCAAGAAAACAGTGTTATCAAACTACTCAATGAAAAGAACGGTGTAACTCGGTGAGATAAAATCACATATCACAAAGCTGTTTCTCAGAAAGTTTCATTCTAGCTTTTATCTGAGGATATTTTCTTTATCACCATAGGCTTCAATGCCATTTAAAATGTCCCTTCTCTGATTCCCAAAAAACAGTGCTACCAAATTGATCCCTGAAAACAGTAGTGTATCTCTGTAAGATGAATTCACTTATCACAAAACTGTTTCTCATAATGTTTTTTTTCTAGTTTTTATCTGAGAATATTTTCTATTACACCATATTCTTCAAGGTGCTTCTGATTATCCCATGGCAGATCCCACGAAAAAAGTGTTAGCAAACTTCTCAATGAAAACAATGGTGTAACTCTGTGAGATGAATTCACACGTCACAAAGCAGTTTGACAGAAAACTTCCTTTTGGTTTTTGTCAGAGGTTATTTCCTTTGTCACCATTGGCTTCAATGCACTCCCAAACACCTATTGCAGATTCCACAAAAACTGTGTTAGAAACTACTCCAAGAATAGAATCATGTAACTCTCTGATGTGAATACACACGTGACAAAACAGTTTCTCAGAAAGCTTCCTTCTAGATTTTGTCTGAGGATAATTTCTTTGTCACCATTTTCCTCAATGTTCTTATGAATATCTCTTTTCAGATTCCACAAAAACAGTACTAACAACCTGCTTCATGAAAAGGATCATGTAATTCTGTGACATGAATTAGAAATCACAAAGCACTTTCTATGAAAGCTTCTTTCTATTTTTTGTCTAAGGATATATTTTTTTCACCATAGGCCTCAATGCGCTTGTGAATAGCCCATTGCAGATTTCACACAAAAAATGTTAGCAAACGTCTCAATGAAGAGAATGGTGTAACTCTGTGAGATGAATTCACACATCATAAAGCAGTTTCAAAGAAGTCTTCTTTTTGGTTTTTATCAGAGGATATTTGCTTTATCACCATAATACTCCATGCACTCCCAAATATCCCTTTGTAGATTACATGAAAACGGTGTTAGCAAACTACTCCATGAAAAGAATAGTGTAACACTGTGAGATGAATTCACACATCACAAAGTACTTTCTCAGAAAGATCCTTTCTAGTTTTTATGTGAGGATATTTCCTTTGTCACCACATGCTTCAATGCGATCCCAAATATCACTTCTCAGATTCATGAACAAGAGCGCTCCCAAACTGATCCATGAAAAAATGTCATGTAACTCTGTTAAATAAATTAACACATCACAAAGCACTTTCTCAGAAAGCTTCTCCAGTTTTTATCTGAGGATATTTTCTTTGTCACCAAAAGCTTCGATGTGCTCTGAAATATCGTACTGCAGATTCCAAGAAAACAGTGTTAGCAAACTTCTCTAAGAAAAGAACAGTGTAACTCTGTGAGTTGAATTCACACATAATAAAGCAGTTTTTCAGAAAGCTTCTGTTTAGTTTTTGTCTGAGGATACTTGCGTTTTTACCATAGGCATCAAATCACTCACAAAAATCCCTTTGCAGATTACATGAAAACAGTGTTAGCAAAGTGCTCTTTGAAAAGAAAGGTGTAACTCGGTGAGATGAATCAACACAACACAAAGAAGTTTCTTAGAAAGCTTGTTTTTGGTTTTTAACTAAGGATATTTCCTTTATCACTATAGGCTTCAATGCGCTCTCAATTATCCTATTGCAGATTCCACAAAAACAGTGTTATCACACTGCTCAACGAAAGAATGGTGTAACTCTGTAAGATGAATTCACACATCACACAGCAGTTTCTCACAAATCTTCTTTCTAGTTTTTATCTGAGGATATTTCCCTTTTCACTATAGGCCTTAATGCGCTCCCAAATATTCCTTCACAGATTACAAGAAAACAGTGCTAGCAAACAGCTTCATTAATAGAAAGGTGTATATCTGTGAAATGAATTCAAACATCACAGATAACATTCTCAGAAAGATTCTTTCTAGTTTTTAACTGAGGATATCTCCTTTGTTACCATAGGCTTTAATGAGATCAAAAGTATCCCTTCTCAGATTCCCCAAAAACAGTGCTACCAACCTGATCCATGAAAAGAATCATGTAACTCTGTGAGATGAATTAACACATCACAAGGCAGTTTCTCAGACAGTCTCTTTCTAGTTTTTATATGACGATATTTCCTTTGTCACTATAAGCTTCAATGCACTCCAAAATATCCTATTGTAGACTCCAGGAAAACATTGTTAGCAAACGGCTCAATGAAATGAACAGTATATATCTGTAAGATGAATTCACACATCACAAAGCAATTTCTCAAAAAGCTTCCTTCTACTTTTTCTCTGAGGATATTTCCTTTTCCACCATAGGCCTCAATGTGCTCCCAATCATCCCTTTGCAGGTTCCACGAAAACTATGTTAGCAATCTGCTCTATGAACAGAAAAGTTACACTCTGTGAGATGAATACACACACTACAAAGTAGTTTCTGAGAAAGCTTCTTTCTAGTTTTTATCTGAGGATATTTTCTTTGCCACCCTAGGATTCAATGCGATCCAAACTATCCCTTCTCAGATTCCCCAATAACAGTGTTACCAAACTGATTCATGAAAACCATCGTGTAACTATGTCAGATGAATTAACACATCCCAAAGCAATTTCTCAGAAAGCTTCTTTCTAATTTTCTTTTTTTAAATTTTTTTATTATACTTTAAGTTATAGGGTACATGTGCATAACATGCAGGTTTGTTACATATGTACACCTGTGCCATGTTGGTGTGCTGCACCCATCAACTCATCAGCACCCATCAATTCGTCATTTATATCAGGTATAACTCCCAATGCAATCCCTCCCCCTCCCCCTTCCCCATGGTAGGCCTCGATGTGTGATGTTCCCTTTCCAGAGTCCAAGTGATGTCATTGTTCAGTTCCCACCTATGAGTGAGAACATGCGGTGTTTGGTTTTCTGTTCTTGTGATAGTTTGCTAAGAATGATGGTTTCCAGGTGCATCCATGTCCCTAAAAAAGGACGCAAACTCATCCTTTTTTATGGCTGCATAATATTCAATGCTGTATATGCGCCACATTTTCTTAATCCAGTCTGTCACTGATGGACATTTGGGTTGATTCCAAGTCTTTCCTATTGTGAATAGTGCCGCAATAAACATACGTGTGCATGTGTCTTTATAGCAGCATGATTTATAATCCTTTGGGTATATACCCAGTAGTGGGATGGCTGGGTCATATGTTACATCTAGATCTAGATCCTTGAGGAATCGCCATACAGTTTTCCATAATGGTTGAACTAGTTTACAATCCCACCAACAGTGTAAAATTGTTCTTACTTCTCCACATCCTCTCCAGCACCAGTTGTTTCCTGACTTTTGAATGATTGCCATTCTAACTGGTGTGAGATGGAATCTCATTGTGGTTTTGATTTGCATTTCTCTGATGGCGAGTGATGATGAGCATTTTTTCATGTGTCTGTTGGCTGTACAAATGTCTTCCTTTGAGAAATGCCTGTTCATATCCTTTGCCCACTTTTGGATGGGGTTGTTTGTTTTTTTCTTGTAAATTTGTTTGAGTTCTTTGTAGATTCTGGATATTAGCCCTTTGTCAGATGAGTAGATTTTTCCTTGTCACCATAAGCGTCAATGTTCTCTGAAATATCCCATTGCAGATTCCAAGAAAACAGTGTTAGCAAACTGCTCAATGAAAAGAACAGTGTAATTCTGAGACATGAATTCACACATCAGAAAGCAGTTTCTCTGAAAGTTTCTTTCTAGTTTTTCTCTGAGGTTATTTCCTTTCTCACATTAAGCTTCAATGTGCTCCCAAATATGCCATTGTAGATTCCAAGAAAACAGTGTTAGCAAACTGCTCCACGAAAACAATAGTGAAACTTGGTGCAGTGAATTCAAATATTATGAAGCTGATTCTCAGAAACCTTCATTCTAGTTTTTTTATGAGGATATTTCCTTTTTCACTATTGACCTCAATGAGCTCCCAAATATCCATTTGCATATTCCACAAAAACAGTTTTAGCAAACTTCTGTAGGAAAAGAGAGGTGTAACTCTGTGAGATGAATTCACACATCACAAAGCAGTTTCTCAGAAAGTTTCTTTCTACTTTTTATCTGAGGATATTTCCGTTGTCACTATAGGCTTCAATGCGATCCAAAATATCCCTTGTCAGATTCCACAAAAACCATGTTACCAAACTTATCCATGAAAAGAATCGTGTAACTCCTGAGATGAATTAACACGTCATAAAGCCATTTCTCAAAAAGCTTCTTCCTAGTTTTTATATGAGGATATTTCCTTTGTCACCATAAGCTTCAATGTGCTCTGAAATATCCCATTGCAGATTGCAAGAAAACTGTGTGAGCAAACTGCACAATGAAATGCACAGTGTAACTCTCTGAGATGAATTCACACATCACAAAGCAGTTTTGCAGAAAAGTTTTTCTAGTTTTCATCTGAGGATATTTCCTTTATCACAGTAGAGCTCAATGCACTTCAAAATATCCCTTTTCAGATTCCACAAAAACAGTGCTAGCAGACTGCTCCATGAAAATCAAGATGTGTATCTGTGTGATGAATTCACACATCTCTAAACTTTCTCAGAAAGCTTCTTTCTAGTTTTTACCCGAGGTTTTTTCCTTTTATAACCATAGGCTTCAATGTGATCCATAACAACTGTTCTCAGATTCCTCAAAAACAGAGCTATGAAACTGATCCATGAAAAGAATCGTGTAACTCTGTGAGATGAATTAACACATCATAAAGCAGATTCTCTGGAAGTATCTTTCTAATTTTTGTCTGAGGATATTTCCTCATTCACAATAAGTTTCAATGCAGTCCAAAGTATCCCATTGCAGATTCCAAGAAAATAGTGTTACCAAATTATCCCATGAAAACAACAATGTAACTCTGTGCACTGAATTTCCACATCACAAAACAGTTTCTCAGACACCTTCTCTTTGGTTTTTATCTGAGGATATTTCCTTTGTCACCACAGGCTTCAAAGTGCTCCCAAATATCCTATTGCAGATTCCATGAAAATAGGGTTATCAAACTGCTCAATGAAAAGAACAGTGTAACCCTGTGAGATGAATTCACCATCAAAAAGCAGTTTCTCAGAAAGCTTCTTTCTAATTTTTATGTGAGGATATTTCCTTTTTCAATATAGGCCTCAATGCATCCCAAATATCCGTTTGCATATTCTATGAAAACAGTGTTAGCAAACTGCTCCATGAAAGGAAAAGTGTAACTCTGTGAGATGAATTCACACATCACAAAGAACTTTATCAGAAAGCTTCTTTCTAGTTATTTTGCGAGGATGTTTCCTTTGTCACCATAGGCTTCACTGTGATCCAAAATATCCCTTCTCAGATACCCCAAAAACAGTGCTACCAAAGTGATCCATGAAAAGGATCATGTAGCTCTGGGAGATGAATTAACATATCACAAAGCAGTTTCTCAGAAAGCCTCTTTCTAATTTGTATATAATGATATTTCATTTCTCACCACAAGCTTCAATGCACTCCAAAATATCCCATTCCAGATCCAAGAAAACAGTGTTAGCAAACTTCTCAATGAAAAGAACAGTGTAACTCTTTGAGTGAATTGACACAACACAATGCAGTTTCTCAGAAAAGTTTCTGTTTTTTTTTCTGAGGATATTTCCTTTCTCACCACAGACTTCAATGCTCTCCCAAATATCCTATTGTAGATTCCATGAGAAAAGTGTTATCAAACTGCTCATTGAAAAGAACGGTGTAGCTCTGTGTGATGAATTCACACATCACAAAGCATTTTCTCAGAAAGCTTCTCTCCCATTTTTTTCTGAGGCTATTTCCTTTTTTGCTATAGGCCTCAATGCACTCTAAAATATCCTTTTGCAGATTACATGAAATCAGTGTTAGCAAACTGAACCATAAAAAGAAAGGTATAATTCTGTGAGATGCATTCACACATCACAAAGCTGTTTATCAGAAAACTTCTTTCCAGTTTTTACCTGAGGATATTTTCTTAGTCACCATAGACTTCCATGTGATCCAAAATATCCCTTCTCAGATTCCACAAACACTGTACTACCAAACTGATCCATGAAAAGTATTGTGTGACACTGTGAGATGAATTAGCACATCACAAAGTGGTTTCTCAGAAAGCTTCTTTCTAGTTTTTATATGAGGATATTTTCTTTGTCGCCATAAGCTTCAATGCACTCTGAAATATCCCATTCCAGATTCCAAGAAAACAGTGTTAGCAAACTGCTGAATGAAAAGAACAGTGTAATTCTGTGAGATGATTTCACACATCACAAAGTCATTTATCAGAGTGTTTCTTCTGGTTTTTATCCGAGGATATTTCCGTTTTCACCATAGACTTCAATGCTCTCCCAAATATCCTATTGCAGATCCCACAAAAGCTGTGTTATCAAATTGCTCAATAAAAAGAATGGTGTAACAGTTTGAGATAAATTCACACATCACAAAGTAGTTTCTCAGAATGCTTCTCTCTAGTTTTTGTCTGAGGATATTTCTTTTTTCACTATAGGCCTGAATGTGCTCCCAAATATCCCTTCAAGGTTTCAACCCAAAAGAGGGATACCAAACTGTTCCACAAAAAAAGTGTACCTCTGTGAGATGAATTCACACATCACAAAGAACTCTCTCAGAACTCTTCCTTATAGTTTTTATCTGAGGGTATTTCCTTAGTCACCAGAGGCTTCAATATGATCCAAAATATCCCTTCTAATATTCCCATAAACAGTGTTACCAAACTGATCCTTGAAAAGAATCGTGTAACTCCGTGAGATGAGTTAACACATCACAAAGTGTTTTCTCAGAACACTTCTTTTTGATTATTATGTGATTATATTTTCTTTGTCACAATAGGATTCAAAGCACTCCTGAATATCCTATGGCACAATCTGCGAAAACAGTGTTATCAAACTCCTCAATGAGAGGAACAGTCTAACTCTGTGAGATGAATTCACACATCACAGTGCACTTTCACAGAAAGTTTCTATCCAGTTTTTATATGAGGATATTTCCTTTTTCACCATAGGCTTCAATGCTCTCCCAAATATCCTATTGCAGATTCCATGAAAGCTGTGTTATCAAATTGCTCAATTAAAAGAATAGTGTGACTGTTTGAGATAAATTCACACATCACAAAATAGTTTCTCAGAATGCTTCTTTCTAGTTTTTATCTGAGGATATTTCTTTTTTCACTATATGCCTGAATGCACCCCCAAATATCCCTTTGAGGTTTCAACAGAAAGAGTGATACCAAACTGTTCCACAAAAAGAAAGGTGTATGTATCTCTGTGAGATTAATTCACACATCACAAAAAGCTCTCTCACAGAGCCTCCTGATAGTTTTTATCTGAGGGTATTTCCTTAGTCACCAGAGGCTTCAATGTGATCCAAAGTATCCCTTCTAATATTCCCAAAAACAGTGCTACCAAACCGATCTTTGAAAAGAATTGTGTAACTCCATGAGCTGAGTTTACACATCACAAAGCGGTTTGTCAGAACACTTCTGTTTGAATATTATCTGATTATGTTTTCTTTGTCACAATAGGATTCAAAGCGCTCCTGAATATCCTATGGCACAATCTGCGAAATCAGAGTTATCAAACTGCTCAATGAGAAGAATGGTCTAACTCTGTGAGATGAATTCATGCATCACAAGGCACTTTCACAGAAAGTTTTTATCCAGTTTTTATATGAGGATATTTCCTTTTTCACCATAGGCCTCATTTCACTCCTAAATGTCCCATTGCAGATTCCATGAAAACAGTGTTAGAAAACTGCTCCATGAAAAGAAAGGTGTAACTGTGAGTTGAATTCAGACATCACAAAGAACTTTCTAAAAAAGCTAGGTTCTAGTTTCTATCTGAGGATATTTCCTCTGTCACCAAAGGCTTCAATGTGATCCAAAATATCCTTTCTCAGATTCCTCAAAAAAAGTGCTACCAAGCTGATCCATGAAAAGAATTGTGTAACTGTGTGTAATGAATTAACACATTACAATGCAGTCTCTCAGACAGCTTCTTTCTAGTTTTAATATGAGGATATTTCTCTATCAAAATAGGCTTCAATGTGATCCAAAATATTCTTTCTCGGGTTCCCCAAATGCAGTGTTTCCAACCTGCTACATGAAAAGAATCATGAAAACCTGTTAGATGAATTCACAAACCACAGAGCAATTTCTCAGAAAGCTTCTTTCTAGTTTTTATATGATGACATTTCATTTGTCACCGTAAGCTTCAATGTACTCCGAAATATCACAGGGCAGATTCTAAGAAAACACTGTTTGCAAACTGCTCTCTGAAAAGAACAGTGTAACTTTGTGAAACGAACTCACACATCAAAAAGCAGTTTCTCAGAAAGCTTCTTTCTAGTTTTTATCTGAGGATAATTCCTTTTTAACCACAAGACTCAATGCACTTGCATGTATCCCTTTGCAGATTCCATGAAAACAGTGTTAGAAAACTTTTCCATGAAAAGAAAGGTGTAACTCTGTGAGATGAATTCACACATCACAGAGAACTTTCTCAGGTAGCTTCTTTCTAGTTATTATCTGAGAATATTTCCTTTGTCACCATAGGCTTCAAGGCAATCCAAAATATCCCTTCTCAGATTCCCCCGAAACAGTGCTAGCAAACTTATCAATGTAAAGAATTGTGTAACTCTGTGAGATGAATTCCAAATCACAAAGCAGTATATCAGAAAGCTTCTTTTTGTTTTTTATCTGATTATAATTTCTTTGTCACAATTGGCTTCAGTGTGCTCCCAAATATATTGTAGTTTCCACAAAAGCAGTGTTATCAAACTGATCCATGAACAGAATGGTATAACCCTGTGAGATGAATTCACACATCAAAAAGAATTTTCTCCGAAAGGATCTTTCTAGTGTTAATCTGAGTATATTTCCTTTGTCACCATAGGCTTCAGTGTGATTGAAAGTATCCCTTCTCGGTTTCCCCTAAAACAGTGCTACCAAACTGATTCATGAGAAGAATGATGTAACTCTCTGGGATGAGTTAACATATCACAAAGCAGTTTCACAGAAAGCTTCTTTCTATTCTTGTTTTTATATGAAGATATTTCCTTTGTCACCATAAGATTCGATGTGATGCAAAATATTTCATTGCAGACTCCAAGAAAACAGTGTTAGCAGACTGCTAAATGAAAAGATCATTGTAAATCTGTGTGTTGAATTCACATATCACAAAGCAGTTTCTCAGGAAGCTTCTCCTCAGTATATATCTAAGGATATTTCCTTTTTCACCATAGGCCTCAATGTGCTACAAAATATCCCTTTGGAGATTCCACAAAAACAGTTTTAGCAAGATGCTCCATAAAAGGAAAGGTTCAACACTGTGTGATAAATTCCCACATCACAAAACAGTTTCTCAGAAAACTTCTTTGTAATTTTTATCAGAGGTTATTTCCTGTGTCACCACAGCCTTCAATGTGATCCAAAATATCCCTTCTCAGATTCCCCAAAAATAGTGCTACCAAACTGCTCTTTGAAAAGAATCGTGTAACTCTGTGAATTGAATTCACAAATCACAAAACCGTTTCTTAGAATGCTTCTTTCTAGTTATTTTGGAAGGATATTTCCTCTGTCACCATAAGCTTCAATGTACTCCAAAATATCCCATTTCAGATTCCAAGGAAACATTTTTAACAAGCTGCTCAATGAAAAGAACAGTGTATATCTGTGAGACGAATTCACCCATTGCATAGCAGTTTCTCAGAAAGCTTCTTTTCAGTTTTTATCGAGTCTGAGGGTATTTCCTTTGTCACCGTAGGGTTCAATGAGATCCAAAATATCTTTTCTGAGATTCTGCCAAAACAGTGCAACCAAACTTCTATATGAAAAGAATCATGTAACGGTGTGAGATGAACTAACACATCTCAAAGCGGTTTTTCAGAAAGCTTCTTTTTAGTTTCTAAGTGAGGATATTTCCTTTGTCACCTTGGGATTCAATGTGATCCAAAATATCCTTTCTCAGATTCCCGAAAAACAGTGCTACCAAACTGTTCCATGACAAGAATCGTGTAAGTCTGTGAGATGAATGCACAAATCACAAACCTCTTTCTCAGAAAGCTTATTTCTAGTTTTTGTCTGAGGATATTTCCTTTGTCACCATAAGCTTCTATGTGCTCTGAAATATTCCTTTGCAGATTCCAAAAAAAAAAAACAGTGTTAGCAAACTGTGCATTAAAAAGAATGGTGTCATTCTATGAGATGAATTCAAAAATTGCAAAGCAGTTCATCACAAAGTTTCTTTCTAGTTTTTGTCTGAGGATATTATATTTTTCAGCATAGGCCTCAATATGCTCCCAAATATCCCTTTGCAGATTTCAAGAAAACAGTGTAAGCAAACTGCTGAATGAAGAGAACAGTGTAACTATGTGAGATGAATTCACGCATCACAAAGTACTTTCTCAAAAAGCTTCTTTCTGGTTTTTATTTGAGGATATTTCCTTTTTCACCATAGGCCTCAATGTGCACCAAAATATCCCTTTGCAGATACTGCAAAAACAGTGTTAGCAAACTGATCCATGAAACGACAGTTGTAACTCTGTGTGATGAATTCACACATCACAAAGGACTTTCTCAGAAAGGTTCTTTCTATTTTTTATCACAGGATATTTCCTTTGTCACTGTAGACTTCAATGCGATCCAAAATATCCATTTTCAGATTCCCTAAAAGCAGTGCTACCAAACTGCTCCATGGAAAGTATCGTATAACCCTGAGAGATGAATTCACAAATCACAAAGCAAATTATCAGAAAGCTGCTTTCTAGCTTTTTCTGAGGATATTTCTTTCGCTACAATAACCTTCAAAGTGTTCCAAAATATCCCACTGTAGATTCCAATAAATCAGTGCTGCAAACTGCTGATGGAAAAGTACAGTGTAACTGTGTGAGTTGAATTCACACATCACAAAGCAGTTTCTGAGACATCTTCTTTCCAGTTTTTCTCTGAGGATATTTGCTTTTCTACTATAGGCCTCAAAGTGCTCCCAAATATCCCTTTGCAGATTACATCAAAATAGAGTTAGCAAAGTGCTCCAAGGAAAGAAAGGTGTAACTCCCTCAGATGAACTCACGCATCACAAAGAACTTTATCAGAAACCTTCTATACAGTTCCTATCTGAGGATATTTCCTTTTTCACCATAGGCCTCCGTTCACTCCCAAATATCCCTGTGCAGGTTCCGGAAAATAGTGTTAGCAAGCTGCTCCATGAAAAGAAAGGTGTACCTCTGGAAGGCGGAGCTTGCAGTGAGCTGAGATCCGGCCACTGCACTCCAGTCTGGGCGAAGGAGCAAGACTCCATCTCAAAAAAAAAAAAAAGTGACCCTTCTCAGATTCCACAAAAACATGGCTACAAAACCGATCCATGAAAAGAATCATGTAAATCTGTGAAATGAATTAAAACATCACAAACCAATATCTCTGAAGGCTTCTTTCAAGTTTTCATATGAGGATATTTCCTTTGTCACCATAAGCTTCAACATGCTCTGAAATATCACATTGCAGCTTCCAAGAAAACAGTGCTATCAAACTGCTCAATGAAAAGAAAGGTGTAACTCTGTGGGGTGAATTCACACATCACAAAGCAGTTTCTCAGAAAGCTTCTTTCTCGTAGTTTTCTGGGGAAATTTCCTTTGTCACCATAGGCTTCAATGTGATCCAAAATATCCTTTATCAGATTGACCAAAAACAGTGCTACTAAACTGCTCCATGAATAGAATCATGTAACACTGTGAGGTGAATTCACACATCACAAAGCAGTTTCTCAGAAAGCTTCTCTTTAGTTTATATTTGAGGATCATTCCTTTTTCACCATAGGCCTCAATGGGCTCACTAATGTCCCTTTGCAGATTCCACAAAAACAGTGTTAGTAAACTGCCCCATGAAAACAAAGGTATATATATATGATTAATTCATACATCACAAAACTGTTTCTCAGAAAGCTTCTTTCTAGTTTTTGTCTGGGAATATTTCGTTCATCACCGTATTCTTCAATGCACTCCCAAATATGCTATTGCAGATTCCACGAATACAGTGTTATCAAGCACCTCAATGAAAACAACTGTGTATCTCTGTGTGTTGAATTCACACATCCAAAAGTAGTTTCTCAGAAATCTTTTTTCCAGTTTTTTTCTGAGGATATTTCCTTTTTCACCACAGGCCTCAATGCACTCCCATATATCACATTGCAGATTGCACAAAAACAGGGTTTGCAAACTGCTCCTTGGAAGAACAGTGTAACTCTGTGAGATAAATTCACGCATCACAAAGAACTTTTTCAGAAAGCTTCTTCTAGCATTTATCTGAGTATACTTCCTTTGTCACCATAGGCACCAATGGGATCCAAAACACTCCTCCTCAGATTCTCCAAAAACAGTGCTAACAGTCTTCTCCATGAAAAGTACAGAGTAACTCTGTGAGATCAATTCACATATCAAAAAGAACCTTGTCAGAAAGCTTCTTTCTAGTTCTTATCAGAGAATATTTCATTTGTCACTATATCCTTCAAAGTGATCCAAAGTATCCCTTCTCAGATTCCCCAAAACAGTGCTACCAAACTGATCCATGGAAAGAATCTTGTAACTTTGTGAGATAAATTAACACATCACAAAGCAGATTCTCAGAAAGCTTCTTTCTAGTTTTTATATGAGTATATTTTCTTTGTCACCATCACGTTCAATGCATTCCAAAATATCCCATTGCAGATTCCAATAAAACAGTGATAGCAAACTGCTCAATGAAAATAGCAGTGTAACTCTGTGATGTGAATTCATGCATCACAAAGCAGTTTCTCAGTAAGATTCTTTGTGTTTTTTGTCTGAGGACATTTCTTTTATAACGATTGGCCTCAACTCGCTCTCAAATATCCTACTGTAGATTCCACAAAAACAGTGTTAGCAAACTGCTTCATGAAAAGAAAGGTGTAACTCTGTGAGATGAATTCACACATCTCAAAGAAGTTTCTCAGTAAGCTTCTTTTTGTTTTTTGTTGGAGTATATTTCCTTTTTTGCGATCGGCCTTAGTTCACTCCCAAATATCTCTTTGCAGATTCCATGAAAACAGTCTTAGCAAACTGCTCCATGAAAAGATAGGTGTAACTCTGTGACATGAATTCACATGTCACAAAAAAACTTTCTCATAAAGCTTCTTTCTAGTTTTTACCTGACGACATTTCCTTTGTCATCATAGGCTTCAAAGAGACCCAAATTATCCTTTCCCAGATTCCCCAAAAACAGTGCTACCAAACTGATCCATGAAAAGAATTATGTAACTCTATGAGGTGAAAGAACTCTTCACAAAGCTGTTTCTCAGAAAGCTTTTTTCTAGGTTGTATATGAGGATATTTCCTTTGTTACCATAGGCTTCAATGCAATTCAAAATATCCCTTCTCAGATTCCCCACAAACAGTGCTCCCAAGCTGTTCAATGAGAAGAATCATGTAACACTGTGAGATGAAATCACAAATCACACAGCAGTTTCTCAGAAAGCTTCTTTCTAGTTTTTGTCTGAGAATACTTCCTTTACCACTATAGGCCGCAATGCGCTCGTAAATATCCCTTTTCAGATTCCACAAAAACAGTGTCAGCACACTGATCCATTAAAAGAAAGATGTAACTCTCTGAGATGAATTTACACTTCACAAAACAGTTTCTCAGAAAGCTTTCTTCTGGTTTTTGTCTGGGGATATTTCCTTTTCAACTGCATTCTTCAAAGCACTCCAAAGTATCCTATTGCAAATTCAATGAAAACAGTGTTATCAATCTCGTCAATGAGAACACATCCAAAAGTAGTTTCTCAGAAATATTTCTAGTTTTTATCTGAGGACATTTCCTTTTTCACCATAGGCCTCAATGCCCTCCTATATATCACTTTACAGATTCCAAAAAAAGGGTTTGGAAACTGCTCCATGAAAAGAAAGTTGCAGCTCTGCGAAGTGAATTCGCACATCATAAAGCAGTTTCTCAGAAAGCTTCTTTCTAGTTTTTATATGAGTAATTTTTTTTTCCTCTCTAGGCTTCAATGTGCCACCAAATATCCCTTTACAGATTCCAAGAAAAGAGTGTTAGCAAACTGCTCCATAAAAAGTAAGGTGTAACTCCGTGGGATGAATTCACATATCACAAGGAACTTTGTCAGGGCATTTCTTTCTAGCTCTTATTTGAGAACATTCCTTTTGTCACCGTATTCATCAATGTGATCCAAAATATCCCTTCTCAGTTTCCCCAAAACAGTGCTACCAAAGTGATCCATGAAAAGAATCCTGTAACTCTGTGAGATGAATTAACACAGCACAAAAAGGTTTCACAGAAAGCTTCTTTGTAGTTTTTATTTGAGGATATTTCCTTTGTCACCCTAAGCTTCAATGCACTCTGAAATATCAGATTGCAGATTCCAAGAAAACAGTGGCAGCAAACTGCTCAATGAAAACAACAGTGTAACTCTGTGAGATGAATTCACACATCTCAAAGAGGTTTCTGAGTAAGCTTCTTTCCGTTTTTTGTTGGAGGATATTTCCTTTTTTACTATTGGCCTCAACTCATTCCCAGATATCTCTTCACAGATTCCATGAAAACAGTGTTGGCAAAGCTGCTCCATGAAAAGATAGGTGTACCTCGGTGAGATGAATTCACACATCACAAAAAATTTCTCATAAAGCTTCTTTCTAGTTTTTATCTGAGGATATTTCCTTTGTCAACATAGACTTCAAAGAGACACAAATTATCCCTTCTCAGATTCCCCAAAAACAGTGATACCAAACAGATCCATGAAAAGAATTGTGTAACTCTGTGAGATGAATTAACACATCACAAAAAGGTTTCACAGAAAGCTTCTTTGTAGTTTTTATTTGGGGATATTTCCTTTGTCACCCTAAGCTTCAATGCGCTCTGAAATATCGGATTGCAGATTCCAAGAAAACAGTGGCAGCAAACTGCTCAATGAAAACAACAGTGTAACTCTGTGAGATGAATTCACACATCTCAAAGAGGTTTCTCAGTAAGCTTCTTTTTGTTTTTTTGTTGGAGGATATTTCCTTTTTAATGATCGGTCTCAACTCGTTCCCAAATATCTCTTCGCAGATTCCATGAAAACAGTGTTGGCAAACTGCTCCATGAAAAGATTGGTGTAACTCGGTGAGATGAATTCACACATCACAAAAAATTTCTCATAAATCTTCTTTCTAGTTTTTATCTGAGGATATTTCCTTTGTCAACGTAGACTTCAAAGAGACACAAATTATCCCTTCTCAGATTCCCCAAAAACAGTGATAGCAAACAGATCCATGAAAAGAATTGTGGAACTCTGTGAGATGAATTAACTCTTCACAAAGCAGTTTCTCAGAAAGTTGTTTTTCTAGTTTGTATCTGAGGATATTTCCTTTGACACCATGGTCTTCAATGCGATCCAAAATATCCTTTCTCTGATTCCCCACAAACAGTGCTACCAAACTGCTCGATGAAAAGAATCATGTAACACTGTGACATGAAATCACAAATCACACAGCAGTTTCTCAGAAAGCGTCTTTCTAGTTTTTGTCTGAGAATACTTCCTTTTCCACCATAGGCCTCAATGCACTCGTGAATATCCCTTTGCAGATTCTACAAAAACATTATTAGCAAAATGCTCCATGAAAAGAAAAGTGTAACACTGTGAGATGAATCCACATTTCACAAAACAGTTTCTCAGAAAGCTTCTTTCTGGTTTTTGTCTGGGGATATTTCCTTTGTCACCATATTCCTCAAAGTGCTACAAAATATCCTATAGCAGATTCCTTGAAAACAGGGTTATCAGTCTTGTCAATGAAAACAACAGTGAATCACTGTGAGTTGAATTCGCACATCCAAAAGTAGTTTCTCAGAAATCTTTCCAGTTTTTATCTGAGGATATTTCCTTTTTCACCATAGGCCTCAATGCCCTCCCATATATTACTTTGCAGATTCCACAAAAACAGGGTTTGGAAACTGCTCCATGGAAAGAAAGTTGCAACTCTGTGAAGTGAATTCACGCATCATATAGCACTTTCTCGGATATCTTCTTTCTAGTTTTTATATGAGTATATTTATTTTTTCCACTCTAGGCCTCAATGTGCTCCCAAATATCCCTTTACAGATTCCAAGAAAAGAGTGTTAGCAAACTGCTCCATGAAAATAAAGATGTAACCTGTGGGATGAATTCACATATCACAAAGAATTTTGTCAGGACATTTCTTTCTAGTTCTTAGCTGAGAATATTTCGTTTGTCACCGTATTCACCAATGTGATCCAAAATATCCTTTCTCAGATTCCCCAAAACAGTACTACCAAACTGATCCATAAAAAGAATCCTGTAACTCTGTGAGATGAATTAACATATCTCAAAATGGTTTCACAGAAAGCTTCTTTCTAGTTTTTATTTGAGGATATTTCCTTTGTCACCCTAAGCTTCAATGTGCTCCGAAATATCAGATTCTAGATTCCAAGAAAACAGTGGTAGCAAACTGCTCAATTAAAATAACAGTGTAACACTATGAGATGAATTCACACATCACAAAGGGGTTTCTCAGCAAGCTTATTTTTGGTTTTTGTTGGAGGATATTTCCCTTTTTTTGTGATCAGACTGAACTCACTCCCAAATATCCCTTTGCAGATTCCATGAAAAAAATTTTAGCAAACTACTCCATGGAAAAAAAAGTGTAACTCTCTGAAATGAATTCACGCATCCCAAAAAACTTTCTCATAAAGCTTCTTTCTAGTTTTTCTCTGAGGATAATTCCTTTGTCACCATAGGCTTCAAGGAGACCCAAATTATTCCTTCTCAGATTCCCCAAAAACAGTGATACAAACTGATCCATGAAAAGAATCGTGTAACTCTATGAGATGAATTAACTCTTCCCAAAGCTGTTTCTCAGAAAGCTTTTTTCTAGTTTGTATCTGAGGATATTTCCTTTGTCACTATAGGCTTCAATGCGATCCAAAACATCCATTCTCAGATTCCCCAAACAGTGCTACCAAACTGCTCCATGAAAAGAATCATGTAACTCTGTGAGATGAATTCAGAAATCACAAAGCAGTTTCTCAAAAAGCTTCTTTCTAGTTTTTGTCTGAGGATGGTTCCTTTTTCACCCTAGGCCTCAATGCGATAACGATTATCCCTTTGCAGATTCCACGAAAACAGTGTTAGCAAACTACTCCATGAAAATTAAAGTGTATCTCTGTGAGATGAATTCACGCATCACAAAACAGTTTCTCAGAAAGCTTCTTTCTGTTTTTTGCCTGGGGATACTTCCTTTCTCACCATATTCTTCAATGCACTCCCAAATATGCTATTGCAGATTCCACAAAAACAGTCTTATCAAACTCCTCAATGAAATAACTGTGGATCTCTGTGAGATGAATTCACACATCACAAATAACTTTTTCAGAAACTTCTTTCTAGTTTTTATCTGCGGATATTTCCTTTGTCACCATAGGCGTCAATGCGATCTGAAATATTCCTTCTCAATTTCTCCAAAAACAGTGTTATCTATCTTCTCCATGAAAAGCATGGTGTAATGCTGTGAGAGGAATTCAAACATCAGACTGTTGCTTCTCAGAAATCTTCTTTCCAGTTTTTGTCTGAGAATATTTTCTTTTTCACCGTTTGCCTCAATGCACTTGCAAATATACCTTTGCAGATTCCACGAAAAAGTATTAGCAAACCACTCCATGAAAAGAAAAGTGTAAATCCATAAGAAGAATTCACACATAGCAAAACAGGTTCTCACAAACCTTCTTTTTGTTTTTTGTCTGATTATATTTCCTTTGTCAACATAGGCTTCAATGTGCTCCTAAATAACTCTTCTCAGGTACCACAAAAACAGTGATGATGGACTTCTCAATCAACAAAAAGGTTAAACTCTATGAGATGAATACACACATCACAAAACCAATCCTCAAAAAGCTTCTCTCCAGTTTTAATCTGAAGTTATTTCCTCTTTCACCATGGGCCCCTAGGATCTCCCGAATATCCCTTGCAGATTCTGTAAAAACAGTACTACCAAACTGCTCAAAGAAAATAAAGGTGTAACCCTGTGTGATGAATTCACCCATTACAAAGAAATTTCACAGAGAATTTCTTTATAGTTTTTATCTCAGGATATTTCCTTTTCCACCATCAGCTTCCTTGCACTCCAAAATATCCCTTCTCAGGTATCACAAAAGCAGTGCTACAAAATTGATCCATGAAATGAATCATGTATCTCTGTGAGATGAATTAACACAACACAAAGCAGTTTCTCAGAAAGGTCCTTTCTAGTTTTTATATGAGGATATTTCCTTTATCACCAAAATCTTCAATTCTCTCCACAACATCTCAGTGCAGATTCCAAGGAAACAGTCCAATCAAACTGATCAATGAAAGAACAGTGTAACTCTGCAAGTTGAATTAACACCTTACAAAGCAGTCTTTCAGAAAGCTTTTTTTTGTTTTTTATCTGAGGATAATCCCTTTGTCAACATAGGCTTCAATGCACTCCAAAATATCCTACTGCAGATTCCATGAAAACAGTGTTATTAAACTGCTCAATGAAAAGAATGGTGTAACTCCATGAGATGAATTCACAAATCACAAAGCAGTTTCTCAGAAAGCCTCCTTCTAGTTTTTATCTCAGGATATTTACTTTTTCACTATAGGGATCAAGGGACTCTGAAATATCCCTTTGCAGATTCCATGAAAACATTGTCAGCAAACTGCTCCATGAAAAGAAAAGTGTAGATTTGTGAGATGAATTCACACATCACAAAAACTTTCTAGGAAAGATTCTTTCTAGTTTTTATCTGAGGATATTTAGTTCGTCACCATAGGCTTTTATGTGATCCAAAATATCCCCTATCAGATTAACCAAAAACAGTGCTACCAAACTGCTCCATGAAAAGCATGGTGTAATTCTGTGAGATTAATTATCACATCACAAAGCTGTTTCTCAGATAGCATCTTTCTGCTTTTCGTATGAGGATATTTCCTTTGTCACCATAAACTTCAAAGCACTCTGAAATATCATATTGCAGATTAAAAGAAAACAGTGTTAGCAAACTGCTCAATGAAAAGAACAGTGTAACTCTGTGAGATGAATTTACACTTTACAAAGCAGTTTCTCAGACAGATTGTTTCTTGTTTTTATCTGAGGATATTTGCATTTTCACCATAGGCCTCAATGTGATCCACAATATCCCTTCTCAGATTCCCCAAAAACAGTGCTGCCAAATTGTTCCATAATTAGAATGGTGGAACTCTGTGAGATGAATTCACACCTCACAAAGCTGCTTCTCAGAAATCTACTTTCTATTTTATAAATGAGGATGTTTCCTTATGCACCATATTCCTCAAAGCACTCCCAAATATCCCATGGCAGATTCCACGAAAAAAAGTGTTAGCAATCTTCTCAATGAAAAGAGGGGTGTACCTCCGTGAGATGTATTCACACGTCAAAAAGAAGTTTCTCAGAAAGACTCTTGCTAATTTTTATGTGTGGATATTTCCTTTTCCACCATAGGCTTCAAGGTGCTCCCAAATATCCCTTTGCAGATTCCGTGAACACAGTGTTAGCAAGCTGTTCCATGAAAATAAAAGTGCATGCCTCTCGTCACTATAGTTTTTAATGCAACACAATATATCCTTTCACAGATTCCCAAAAACAGTGCTATCAAACTACTCCATGAAAAGATGTAACTCTGAGAGATGAATTCACAAAGCACAAAGCAGTTTCTCAGGAAGTTTTTTTCTCTCTTTTTTTTTTTTTTATACTTTAAGTTCTAGGGTACATGTGCATAACGTGCAGGTTTGTTACATATGTATATCTGTGCCATGTTGGTGTGCTGCACCCATCAACTCGTCAGAACTCATCAATTCATCATTTATATCAGGTATAATTCCCCAATGCAATCCCTCCCCCCTCCCCCCTCCCCATGATAGGCCCCAGTGTGTGATGTTCCCCTTCCCGAGTCCAAGTGATCTCATTGTTCAGTTCCCACCTATGAGTGAGAACATGCGGTGTTTGGT
>NW_022326865.1:73308-143650 GCF_002776525.5 Piliocolobus tephrosceles | reverse complement strand
ATTTTATTGAGGATTTTTGCATCGATGTTCATCAGGGAGATTGGTCTAAAATTCTCTTTTTTTGTTGTGTCTCTGCCAGGCTTTGGTATCAGGATGATGTTGGCCTCATAAAATGAGTTAGGGAGGATTCCCTCATTTTCTATTGTTTGGAATAGTTTCAGAAGGAATGGTACCAGCTCCTCATTGTACCTCTGGTAGAATTCAGCTGTGAATCCATCTGGTCCTGGGCTTTTTTTGGTGGGTAGGCTAGTAATTGTTGCCTCAATTTCAGAGCCTGCTATTGGTCTATTCAGGGATTCAACTTCTTCCTGGTTTAGTCTTGGAAGGGTGTAAGTGTCCTGGAAATTATCCATTTCTTCTAGATTTTCTAGTTGATTTGCATAGAGGTGTTTATAGTATTCTCTGATGGTAGTTTGTATTTCTGTGGCGTCGGTGGTGATATCCCCTTTATCATTTTTTAATGCGTCTATTTGATTCCTCTCTCTTTTCTTCTTTATTAGTCTTGCTAGAGGTCTGTCAATTTTGTTGATCTTTTCAAAAAACCAACTCCTGGATTCATTGATTTTTTGGAGGGTTTTTTGTGTCTCTATCTCCTTCAGTTCTGCTCTGATCTTAGTTATTTCTTGCCTTCTGCTAGCTTTTGAATGTGTTTGCTCTTGCCTCTCTAGTTCTTTTAATTGTGATGTTAGAGTGTCAATTTTAGATCTTTCCAGCTTTCTCTTGTGGGCATTTAGTGCTATAAATTTCCCTCTACACACTGCTTTAAATGTGTCCCAGAGATTCTGGTATGTTGTATCTTTGTTCTCATTGGTTTCAAAGAACATCTTTATTTCTGCCTTCATTTCGTTATGTACCCAGTAGTCATTCAGGAGCAGGTTGTTCAGTTTCCATGTAGTTGAGCGGTTTTGATTGAGTTTCTTAATCTTGAGTTCTAGTTTGATTGCACTGTGGTCTGAGAGACAGTTTGATATAATTTCTGTTCTTTTACATTTGCTGAGGAGTGCTTCACTTCCAATTATATGGTCAATTTTGGAATAAGTGCAATGTGGTGCTGAGAAGAATGTATATTCTGTTGACTTGGGGTGGAGAGTTCTATAGATGTCTATTAGGTCCGCTTGGTGCAGAGATGAGTTCAATTCCTGGATATCCTTGTTAACTTTCTGTCTCGTTGATCTGTCTAATGTTGACAGTGGAGTGTTGAAGTCTCCCATTATTATTGTATGGGAGTCTAAGTCTCTTTGTAAGTCTCTAACGACTTGCTTTATGAATCTGCATAAATGCACTCACAAATATCTCTTGGCAGATTCCACGAAAATAGTGTTACCAAACCGCTCCATGAAAAGAAACTTGCAAATCTGTGAGATGAATTCACACACCACAAAGCAGTATCTTAGAGAGCTTTTTTTGGTTTTTATCTGAGGATATTTCCTTTGTCACCATAAGTTTCAATGCACTCCCAAGTATCCTATTGCAGATTTCCCAACAACAGTGTTAGCAGTGTGCTCCAAGGAAAGAATTGTTTAACTATGTGAGATGAATTCACAAATTACAAAGCAGTTTTTCAGAAAATTTCCTTCTAGTTTTTATCTGAGGATATTTCCTTTTTCACATTAGGCCTCAATGCGATCCACAATATCCATTCTCAGATTCCCCAGAAGGAGAGCTACCAAACTGATCCATGAAAATAATTGTGTAACTCTGTGTGATGAATTAAGGCATCAATAAGTGGCTTCTCAGAAAGCTTCTATCTAGTGTTTATTTGAGGATATTTCCCTTTATAAGTTAAGTTTCAATGCGCTATGAAATATCAGATTGCAGATTCCAAGAAAACAGTTTTAGCAAACTGCTCAATGAAAAAATTAGTGTAACTCTGTGAGATGAATTCATACATCACAAACACTTTCTCAGAAAATTTCTTTCTAGTTTTTGTCTGAGGATATTTCCTTTTTCACCCTAGCCCTCAATGCGCTCACAAATATCCCTTTGCAGATTCCATGAAAACAGTGTTAGCAAACCACTCCATGGAAAGAAAGGTGCAATTTTGTGAGATGAATTTACACATCACAAAGAAGTTTCTCAGAAACCTTCCTTTTAGTTTTTGCCTGAGGATATTTTCTTTATTATGTTCGGCCTCACCTTGATCCCAAATATCCCTTTGCAGATTCCATGAAAGCAGTGTTAGCAAACTGCTCCATGAAAAGAAAGGTGTAACTCTGTGAGATGTATTCACACATGACAAAACAGTTTCTCAGAAAGCTTCTTTTTGTTTTATGTCTGGGGATATTTCCTTTGTCACCATATTCCTCAATACGTTTCCAAATATCCTATTGTGGATTCCATGAAAACAGTGTTATCAAACTGTTCAATGAAAACAACAGTGTATCTCTGTGAGATGAATTCACATATCCAAAAGTAGTTTCTCAGAAGTATTCTTTCTAATTTTTATCTGAGGATATTTCCTTTTTCACCATAGGCCTCAATGCACTCCAGAATATCCCTCTCTGTGAGATGAATTTTCACATCACAAAGAAGTTTCTCAGAAAGTTTCCTTCTAGATTTTACCTGAGGATATTTCCTTTGTTAACATAGGCTTTAATGCAATCCAAAGTATTCCTTCTCAGATTCCCCAAAAACAGTGCTATCAAACTGAGCCTTTGGAAGCATTGTGTAACTCTGTGATATGAATTCACAAATCACAAAGCAGTTTCTCAGAAAGCTTCTTTCTAGTTTTTGTCTGAGAATACATCCTTTTTCATCATTTGCCTCAATGCACTTGCATCACTTTGCAGATTCCAGAAATATAGTGTTAGCAAACGTCTCCATGAAAATAAAGGGGTAAATGTATGAGATGAATTCACTCAACACAAAGCAGTTTCTCAGACAGCTTCTTTTTGGTTTTTGTATGATTATTTTTCCTTTGTCAACATAGGCTTCAATGTGCTCCCAAATAACTCTTCTCAGATTCCACAAAAACAATAATGTCGTACTACTCAATAAATAAAAATGTTAAAATCTATGAGATGAATACACACATCAATAATCGTTTCTTGGAAAGCTAATTTCCAGTTATTTTCTGAAGTAATTTCATTTTTCTCCATTGGCCCGTAGGAGCTCCCAAATATCCCTTTGCAGATTCCATAAAAACCGTGCTCCCAAACTGCTCAAAGAAAATACAGGATTTACCTTCGTGTGATGAATTCACCCATCCCAAAGGAATTTGTCAGAAAGCTTCTTTCTAGTTTTTATCTCAGGATATTTCCTTTTCCATGATCATCTACCATGCACTCCCAAATATCCCTTCTCAGACACCACAAAAACAGTGCTACCAAACTGATCCGTGAAAAGAATCATGTAACTCTTTGAGATGAATTAACACATCACAAAGCGGTTTCTCAGAAAGCTTCTATTTTTTATATTAGGATCTTTCCTTTTCCACCTTAGGATTCAATGCACTCCCAAATATCCCTTCCCAGATACCACAAAAACTGTGATGCCAAAGTGCTCCCTCAACAAAATCATTTAGCTCTGTGAGTTGAATGCACACATCACAAAGGAGTTTCTCCAAAATCTTATCTCCTGTTTTTACCTCAAGTATTTTCTTTTTTTGCCTTTAGCCTCTATATGTTCCCAAACATTCCTCTACAGATTTCTTAAAAACAGTGCTACGAAACTGTGCAACGAGAAGAAGGTTTTAACTCTGTAAGATAAATTCACCCATCACAAAATAGTTTCTCAGGAAGGTTCTTTCCAGTTTTTATCTGAGGATATTTTCTTTTCCACCGTAGGCTTCAGTGCACTCCCAAATAGCCCTTCTCAGATACCACAAAAACAGTGATGCCAAACTACTCCCTCAATAGAAATGTTTAGCTCTATGAGATGAATGCACACATCACAAAGGACTTTCTCAGAAAACTTCTCTCCAGTTTTTATCTGAAGTTATTTCCTTTTTCACCGTAGGCCTCTAAGAGCTTCTGAATATCCCTTTGCAGATTCCATAAAAATAGATCTATCAAACTACTCAAAGAAAGCAAAGTGTAATTCTGTGTGATGAATTCCTCCATCCCAATACATTTTGCAGACAGCTTCTTTCTAGTTTTTATCTCAGTATATTTCCGTTTCTGCCATCGGCTTCCATGTGCTCCCAAATATCCCTTATCAGACAACACAAAAACAGTGATGACAAAATGCTCTCTCAGCAGAAAGCTTTACTTTTATGAGATGAATGCACACATCACAAAGGAGCTATCAGAAACTTTCTCTTCAGTTTTTACCTGAAGATATTACTTGTTTCAATATTGGCCTCTATCTGCTCCCGAATATCCCTTTGCATATTCCACAAAAACAGTGTTACCAAACTGCTTAATGAAAAGCATGATTTATCTCTGTGAGATGAATTCACACACCACAGAGCAGTTTCTTTCTACTTTTTGTCTGAGGATATTTCCATTTCTCCATAAGCTTTAATGCGCTCTGAAATATGCCATTGCAGATTCCCAGAAAACAGAGTTATCAAACTGCTAAAAGCAAAGAACAATGTATCTCTGTGAGATGAATTCACACACCAAAAAGCAGTTTCTCAGAAAGCTTCTTGTTAGTTTTTCTCTGAGGATATATCCTTTGTCACCATAGACTTCCATGTGCTCCCAAATATCCTATTGCAGATTCCGTGAAAACAGTATTATCAAACTGCTCAATGAAATCAATGCTGTAATTTCACACAAATCTTCTTTTTGGTTTTTAATTGAGGATATTTCCTTCATCACTATAGGTTTCAAAGTGCTCACCAATATCCCTTTGCAGATTCCATGGAAAGAGTGTCAGAAAACTGCTCCATTTAAAGAAAAGTGTCAATCTGTGTGATGAATTCACACATCATAAATCAGTTTCTCAGAAATCTTCTTTTTGGTTATTGTCTGAGGAAATTTACTTTATTATGATTGTTCTCACATCCCTCCCAAATATCCCTTTGCAGATTCCACGAAAACAATGTTAGCAAACTGCTCCATGAAAACAAAGATGTAACTCTGTGAGATGAATTAATATATGACAAAACAATTTCTCAGAAAGCTTCTTTTTAGTTTATGTCTGAGGATAATTTCTTTGTCACCATATTCTTAAAGGCACTCCCAAATATCCTATTGCAGATTCCATGAAAACAGGGTTATCAAACTGCTCAATTAAACGAAGGGTGTAACTCTGTATGATGAGTTCACATATCACAGGGCAGTTTTTCAGAAAGATTCTTTGTAGTTTTTTTCTGAGGCTATATTGTTTTTCACTGTAGGCCTCAATGTGCTCCCAAATATCTCATTTCAGATTCCATGAAAGCTGTGTTATCAATCTGTTCCATGTAAAGAAAGGTGTAACTCTGTGAGGTGAATTCACAAATCACGAAGCAGTTTCTCAGAAAAACTCTTTCTAATTTTTGTCTGAGGATATTTCCTTTGTCACCATAGGCTTCAATGCAATCCAAAATATCCTCTCTCAGATATCCCAAAAACACTGCTACTAAACTGCTTCGTGAAGAGAATCAAGTAACTCTGTGAGATGAATTCACAAATAACAAAGCAGTCTCTCAGAAAACTTCTTTCTAGTTTTCATCTGAGGATAATTCCTTTTTCACTATAGGCCTCAATGCCCTCCCAAATATCCCTTTGCAGATTTCTCAAAAACAGTGTTAGCACACTGCACTATGGAAAGAAAGGTGTAATTCTGTGAGAGGAATTCAAACATCACAAGGAATTTTCTCAGAAAGATTCTTTCTATTTTGTATCTGAGTATATTTACTGTGTCACCATAGGTTTCAATGCGATCCAATATATCCCTTCTCAGATTCCCCAAAACAGTGCTACCAAACAAATCCATGAAAAGAATCGTGTAACTCTGTGAAATGAATGAACATATCACAAAGCAGTTTCTCAGAACGCTTCTTTCTGTTTTTTTCTGAGGATATTTCCTTGTCACTATGAGCTTTAAAGTTCTCCAAAACATCCCATTGCAGATTCCAAGATAACAGTGAATTCACACATTACAAAGGAGTTTCACAGGTAGCTTATTTTGGTTTTTGCCTTAAGATATTATTTTTGTCACCATAGGCTTCAATGCACTCTGAAATATCCTTTCACAGATTCCACAAAAAGAGTGTTAGCATATTGCTCCACGAAAAGAGTGCTGTAACTCTGTGAGATGAATTCACCAATCACAAAGCAGTCTCTCAGAATGCTTCTTTTTAGTTTTTATCTGAGGATATTCCCTTTTTCAATATAGGTTTCAGTGTGCTCTCAAGTATCCTGCTGCAGATTCCATGAAAACAGTGTTATCAAACTGCTGAATGAAAAGCACAGTGTAATTCCGTGAGATAAATTCACACATCACAAAGCGGTTTCTCAGAACGTTTATTTCTATTTTTTTTTAATGAGACTATTTCCTTTGTCACTGTAAGCTTCAAATGATGACAAATATCCCTTCTCGGACTAACCCAAAGCAGTGCTACCAAACTGATCCATGGAATGAATCGTGTAAATCTGTGGGATGAATTCAACATCAAAAAGAAGTTTCTCAGAAACATTATTTCTAGTTTTTGTCTGAGGATAATGCCTTTGTCTCCCTAAGCTTCAATATCCTCTCAAATATCCTTTTGCAGTTTACACATAAACAGTGTTATCACACTGCTCTAAGAAAAGAACAGTGTAACTCTAAGAGATGAATTCACATATCCCAAAGCAGTTTCTCAGAAATCTTCATTCTAGTTTTTATATCAGGATAGTTCTCTTTTCACTATAAGCCTCATCACACTCACAAGTATTGATTTCTTAGGAAACTTCTTTATAGTTTTTATCTGAAGATATTTTCTTTTCCTCATAGGATTCAATGTGACCAAAATATCCCTTCTCAGATTCCACAGAAACAGTGCTAGCAAACTGATCCATGAAAAGAGTCGTATAATTCTGTGATATGAATTTAAAAGTCGCAAAGCAGATTCTCAAAATGTTGCTTTCCTGTTTTTGTCTGAGGATATTTCTTTGTCACCATAAGTTTCAATGCACTCTGAAATATCCCATTGCAGATTCCAAGTAAACAGTGTTAGCAAACTGTTCAATGAAAAGAAAAGTGTAACTCTGTGAGGTGAATTTACACATGATAAAGTAGTTTCTAAGAAAGTTTTTTTTCGAATTTTTGTCTGAGGATATTTCCTTTGTCAATGTAGGTTTCAATGTGATCCAAAATATCCCTTCTCAGAATTCCAAAAAACAGTGTCACCAAACTTCTCCATGAAAGGAATCATATAACACTTGTGAGATGAATTCACACATCATAAAGTGTTTTTTTCATAAAGCTTCTTTCTAGTTTTATTTGATGGTATTTCCTTTGTGACCTAAAGCGTCAAAGCACTCCGAAATATCCCTTTGTAGATTCCACAAAAACAGGGTTAGCAAACTGCTCTATGAAAAGAACCATGTAACTCTGTGAAATGAATCCACACATGCCAAAGGAGTTTCTCAGAAAGCTTCTTTCAGGTTTTTATCTGAGAATATTTTCTTTTCATCATAGGCCTTAATGCAATCCCAAATATCCCTTTGAAGATTCCATGAAAACATTGTTAGCAAGCTGCTCCATGGAAACAATGGTATAACTCTGTGAGACTAATTCACACATAATGAAGAAGTTTCTCAAAAAGCTTCTTTTAATTTTTATCTGAGGATAATTCCAATGTCACCGTAGGATATAATGCCATCCAAAATATCCCTTCCCAGATTCCCCCCAAAAAAAGTGCTACCAAAATCCTCCATGAAAAGAAACGTGTAATTCTGTGAAATTAATTCTCAAATCACAAAACAGTTTCTCGGGAAGTTTGTTTCTAGTTTCTGTCTTGTAACCCTTAGCTTCAATGTGCTCTGAAATATCCCATTGCATATTCAAAGAAAACACTGTTATCAAACTGTTCAATGAAAAGAACCATGTAACTCTGTGAGATCAATTCACGCATCACAAGGCAGTCTCTCATAAAGTGTCTTTTTGGTCTTTATCTGGGGATATTTCCTTTGTCACCATAAGCATCATGCTCTACCAAATATCCCATTGCAGATTCCATGAAAACAGTGTTATCAAATGGCTCAATGAAAAGAACAGTGTTACTCTGTTGAACGATTTCACACATCACAGAGAACTTTCTCAGAAAGGTTTTTTCAAATTATTATCTGAGGATATTCCCTTTGTCACCATAGGCTTCAATGTGATCCAAAATATCCCTTCCCAGCTTACCAAAAAACAGTATTACCAAACCGATCCATGAAAAGGATCATGTAACTGTGAGATGAATTCACAAATCACAAAGCAGTTTCACAAAAGGATTCTTTCTAGTTTTTGTCTGAGGATATTTTCATTGTCTCCCTAAGCTTCAATGCACTCCGAAATGTCTCATTGCAGATTCCAAGAAAACAGTGTTAGTAAACTGCTCAATTAAAGGAATGATGTATCTCTGTGAGATGAATTCACACATCACAAAGAACTTTCTCAGAAAGATTCTTTCTGGTTTTTATCTTAGGATATTTCCTTTGTCACCATAATCTTCAATGTGATCCAAAATATCCCTTCTCAGATTTCTCAAAACAGTGTCACCAAACTTCTCCATGAAAAGAATCATATAGCACTTTGAGATGAATTAACACATCAAAAGCGTTTTTTTCAGAAAGTTTCTTTCTAGTTTTTATTTGATGGTATTTCCTTTGTCACATTAAGCTTCAAGGCACTCTGAAATATCTCTTTGCAGATTCCACAAAAACAGTGTTAGCAAACTGCTCAATGAAAAGAGCCATGTAACTCTGTGAAATGAATCCACACATCTCAAAATAGTTTCTTAGAAAGCTTCTTTCTAGTTTTTATCTGAGAATATTTTCTTTTCACCATAGACCTTAAAGTAATCCCAATTATCCTTTTGCAGATTCCATGAAAAGATTGTTAGCAAACTGCTTCATGGAAAGAATGGTGTAACTCTGTGAGATTAATTCACACATCATGAAGAAGTTTCTCCACAAGCTTCTTTTAAGTTTTTTCTGAAGATATTTCCAATGTCACTGTAAGATGTAATGCCATCCAAAATATCCCTACTCAGATTCCCCAAAAACAGTGCTACCAAAGTCCTCCATGAAAAGAAAGGTGTAATTCTGTGAAATTAATTCTCAAATCACAAAACAGTTTCTCAGGAAGTTTGTTTCTAGTTTTTATCTGAGGATACTTTTTTTGTCACCATTATCTTCAAGGCACTCCAAAATATCCCATTGCAGATTCCAAGAAAACACTGTTACCAAACTGCTCAATGAAAAGAACAGTGTAACTCTGTGAGTTCAATTCATATATCACAAAGCAGTCTCTCAGAAAGCTTGTTTTTGGTTTTATCTGGGGATATTTCCTTTGTCACTATATGCTTCAATTCTCTACCAAATATCCCTTTGCAAACAGTGTTATGAAATGGCTCAATGAAAAGAAGAATGTAACTCTGTTGGATGAATGCACACATCATGAAGAACTTTCTCAGAAAGCTTTTCTCAAATTTTTATCTCAGGATATATCCTTTGTCCCTGTAGGCTTAAATGCGATCCAAAATATCCCTTCTCATATTAAACAAAAACAGTGTTACCAAACTGATCCATGAAAACAATCATGTAACTCTGTGAGATGAATTCACATATCACAAAGCAGTTTCTCAAAATGATTCTTTCTAGTTTTTGTCTGAGTATTTTCCTTTGTCTCCCTAAGCTTCGATGTGCTCTGAAATATCTCATTGCGGATTCCAAGAAAACAGTGTTAGCAAACTGCTCAATGAAAAGAATGGTGCAACTCTGTGAGATGAGTTCACAGATCCAAAAGCAGTTTCTCAGAAATCTTCTTTCTAGTTAATATCTGAGGATATTCCCTTTTTCACAACAGGCTTCAATGTGCTCCAGAATATTAGTTTGCAAATTCCATTAAAATAGTGTTAGAAAACTGTTAGATGAAAATAAAGTTGTAACTCTGTTAGACAAACTCACACGTAACACAGAAATTTATCAGAAAGCTTCTTTCTAGTTTTTATCTGAGGATATTTGATTTTTTACCATAGGACTCAGTACCCTCCCAAGTATCCCTTTGCAGTTTCCAAGAAAAGAGTGTTATCAAACTGCTCCATGAAAAGAAAAGTGTAACTTTGTGATATGAATTCACACATGATGAAGAAGTTTCTCAGAAAATTTCTTTCTAGTTTATATCTGAGGATATTTCCTTAGTCTCCATAAGCTTCAATGGCATACAAAATATCCCTCCTCAGATGCTGCAAAAACAGTGCTACTAAACTGCTCCATGAACAGGATCATGTAAATCGGTGAGATAAACTCACAAATCCCAAAGCAGTTTCTCAGGAATCCCTTTTCTAGTTTTTTTATGAGGATATATACTTTGTCTCCCTAAGCTTCAATGCAATCTGAAATATCCCTTTGCAGATTCCAAGAAAACAGTGTTAGCAAACTGCTTAAGGAAAAGAAGAGTGTAACTCTGTGAGACGAATTTACACATCACAAAGCAGTTTCTCTGAAAGTTTGTTTTGTTTATTATCTTAGGATATATCCTTTGTCATCATAGGCTTCAGTGCACTCCAAAATATCCTATTACAGTTTCCACGAAAACAGTGTTCTCAAACTGCTCAATGAAAAGATTGGTGTTACACTGTGACATGAATTCATACATCACAAAGAAGGTTCTCGGAAAGTTTCTTTATGGGTTTTATCTGAGGATATTTGATTTTTCACCTTCTGCCTCAACACGCTCTCCAGTATCCCTTTGCAGATTGCATGAAAATAGTGTTAGGAAACTGCTCCAAGAAACAAAGGTGTAACTCATTGACATAAATTCACATATCACAAATAAATTTCTCAGAAACCTTCCCTGTAGTTTTTATCTGAGGATATTTCCTTTGTCACCAAATTCTTCAAAGTGATCCAAAATATCCCTTCTCAGATTCCCCCAAAACAAGGCTACCAAACTGCTCCATGAAAGAGATGTTGTAATTCTGTGAGACGAAATCACAAACCACAAATCCATTTCTCAGTAAGCTTCTTTCTAGTTTTTGTCTGAGGATGTTTCCTTTGTCACTATAAGCTTCAATGTGCTCCAAAATATCCCATTACAGACTCCAAGAAAACAGTGTTAGCACACTGCTAAATGAAAAGCACAGTGTAATTCTGTGACATGCATTCACACATCACAAAGCAGTTTCTCAGAAAGTTTCTTTTTCATGTTTTATCTGAGGATATTTCCTTTGTCACCATAGGCTTTAATGTGCTCCAAAATATCCTCTTGAATATTCCACAAAAACATTGTTATCACACTGCTCCATGAAAAGAACAGTGTAACTCTGTGAGATGAATTCACACAACACAACGTAGAGTCTCAGAAAGCTTCTTTCTGGTTTTTATCTGAGGATGTTCCCTTTTTCAGTATAGGCCTCAATGTGCTCCCAAATATTACTTTGCTGATTACACAAAAACAGTGTTGGAAAACGGTTCCGTGAAAATAGAGTTGTAACTCTGTGATGTGAATTCACACATAAAAAAGAACTTTCTCAGAAAGCTCCTTTCTAATTTTTATCTGAGGATATTTCCTTTGTAAGCCTAGGCTTCAATGTGATCCAAAATATCCCTTCTCACATGACCTGAAAACAGGCCTACCAAACTGCTCCATGAAAGGAGTTGTGTGACTCTGTGAGATGAATTAACACATTAGAAAGCAAACTGCTCCAAGAAAAGAATCGTGTAGGTCTGTGAGATGAATTCACAAATCACAAAGCAATTTTCTCACAAAGCTTCTTTCTAGTTTTTATATGAGGGAATTCCCTTGGTCACCTTAAGCTTTAATGCACTCTGAAATATCCCTTTTCAGATTCCACAATAATGGTTTTAGCAAATTTTTCAATGAAAAATATGGTGTAACTCTGTGAGATGAATTCACACATTATAAAGAAGTTTCTCAGAATGCTTCTCTCTAGTTCTTATCTGATGATATTTCCTTTTTCACCATAGGTCTCAATGCGCTCCATAATATCCTTTTACAGATTCCACCTAAACAGTGTTAGCAAACTGCTCCATGGAAAGAAAGGTTTAACTCTGTGAGATAAATTCACACATCACAAAGCGGTGTCTCAGAAAGCTTCTTTCTAGTTTTAATCTGAGCATATTTCCTTTGTCACAAAGTATTCAATGCAATCCAAAATATCACTTCTCAGGTTCCCCAAAAAGAGCAATACCATACTGCGTCAAGAAAAGAATCGTGTAGCTCTGTGAGATGAATTCATAGATCATACAGCAGTTTCTCAGATAGCTTCTTTTTGGTTTTTGTCTGAGGATATTTCGTTTGTCACCATAGGCTTCATTGCGCTTCAAAATATCCTATTGTACATTTCAGGAAAACAATGTTAGTAAATTTCCCCATGAAAAGAATTGTGTAATTTTGTGAGCTGAATTCACACATCACAAAGCAGTTTCTCAGAAAGCTTCTTTCTAGTTTTATCTGAGGATAATTCCTTTTTCACCATAGGTCTCAACTCGCTCCCAAATATAACTTCGTAGATTCCACAAAAAGAGTGTTAGCAAACTACTCCATGAAAAGAAAGGTGTTAACTCTTTGAGATGAATCCACATATCACAAGGAACTTTTTCAGAAAGCTTCTTCCTAGTTTTTATCTGATTATATTTCCTTTGTCACCATAGGCTTTAAGGCAATCGAAAATATTCCTTCTCAGATTCCCCAAAAACAGTGATACCAAACTGCTCCATGAAAAGAATCATGTAACTCTGTGAGATGAATTTGCAAATTACAAAGCAGTATCTCTGAAAGCTTCTTTCTGGTTTTTGTTGGAGGATATTTCGTTTGTCACCCAAGGCCTCCATGTGATCACAAATATCCCTTTGCAGATTCCACGAAATAGTGATAGCAAACTGCTCAATGAAAAGAAAGGTGTAAATTTGTGAGATGAATTCACACATCACAAAGCACTTTCTCAGAAAGTTTCTTTTTTGTTTTTCTCTAAGGATATTCCCTTTGTCACTGTAGGCTTCAATGGGCTCCCAAATATCCTATTGCAGAATCCTCAAAAACAGTATCACCATATTACTCCATGAAAAGAATGGTGTAACTCTGTGAAATGAATTCACCCATCACAAAGTGGTTTCTCAGGAAGCTTCTTCCTAGTTTTTAATCTCAGGATATTTCCTTTTTCACCATATTCCTCTATGCACTCTCAAATATCCCATTGCAGATTCCACGAAAAAAGTGTTAGCAAACTTCTCAATGAAAAGAGTGGTGTAAATTTGTGACATGAATTCACACACCACAAAGCAGTTTCACAGAAAGATTCATTTTGGTTTTTATCTTAGGATATGTCATTTGTTGCCATAGGCTTCAATGCACTCCAAAATATCCTATTTCAGATTTCAGGAAAGCAGTGTTATCAAACTGCTCAATGAAAAGAATGGTGTAACTCTGTATAATGAATTCACACATTACAAAGCGTTTTCTCAGAAAGCTTCCTTCTAGATTTTGAGGATATTTCCTATTTCAAAATAGGCCTCAATGGGCTCCCAAATATCCCTCGGTAGATTCCACGAAAACAGTGTTATGAAAGTGCTCCAAGAAAACAAAGGCATACCTCTGTGAGATGAATTCACACATCACAAATAATTTTCTCTGAAAGCTTCTCTCTAGTTATTTTCTGAGGATATGTCCTTTGCCACCATAGGCTTCAGTGCGATCCAAATATCCCTTCTCAGATTTCCCAAAAACAGTGCTACCAAGCTGCTCCATGAATGAATCCTGTAATTCTGTGAGATGAATTCACAAATCACAAAGCAGGTTTTCAGAAAGCTTCTTTATAGTTTTTTTCTGTGAAAATTTCTTTTGTCAACATAAACTTTAAATTGCTCTGAAATATCCTATTGCAGATTCCAACAAAACAGTGTTAGCAAACTGCTCAATGAAAAGAACAGTGTTACTCTGTGAAATGGATTCACACATCATAAAGCAGTTTCTCAGAAAGATTCTTTTTGATTTTTATCTGAGTATATTTCCTTTGTGATCATAGGCTTCAATGGACTCCCAAATATCCTATTGCACATTCCACGAAAACAGCATTATCAAACTGCTCAATGAAAAGAATAGTGTAACTCTGTAAGATGAATTGAAACATCACAAAACAGTTTCTTAGAAAGCTTCTTTCTAGTTTTTATCTGAGGGTATTTCCTTATTCCCTATAGGCCTCAATGTGCTCCCAAATATCCCTTTGGAGATTTCATGAAAACAGTGTTAGCACACTGCTCCACGAAAAGAAAGGGGAAACTCTGTGGGGCGAATTCCCACATCACAAAGAACTTTCTCAGAAAGTTTCTTTCTAAGTTTTTTCTGAGAATATTTACTTTGCACCCTAGACTTCAATGTGATCCAAAGTATCCCTTATCAGATTCCCAAAAACAGTGCTACCAAACTGAAGCATGAAAAGAATCATGTAACTCTGTAAGATGAATTAATACATCACAAAGCAGTTTCTCAGAAAGCATCTTTCTAGTTTTAATATGAGGATATTTCCTTTGTCACCACAGGCTTCAATGCAATCCAAAATATCCCTTTGTAGGTTCCACGAAAATAGTGTTAGCAAACTCTTCCATGAAAAGAATGGTGTTGCTCTGTGAGATGAATACATCCATCATAAAGAAGTTTCTCAGATAGTTTCTTTCTAGTTTTAATCTGAGGATATTTCTTTTGTCAGCTTCAGCTTTAATGAGATCCAAAATATCCTGTTGCACATTCCATGACAACAGTGTTAGTAAAGTGCACCATGAAAAGAGTGGTGTAACTCTGTGAGCTCAATTCACACATCACAAAGCAGTTTCTCAGAAAGCTTCTTTCTAGTTTTATCTGAGAATATTTCATTTCTTACCATATTTTGCAATGAAGTCTGGAATATCTCATTGCAGATTTCAGGAAAATAGTGGCAGCAAACTACTCAATGAAAGGAACTTTGTGACTCTATGAGGTGAATTGACACATCACAACATAGTTTCACAGAAAGCTTCTTTTTGGTTTTGATCTGAGGATATTTCCTTTGTCACAATAGACTTCAATGCACTCCCAAATGTCCTATTGCAGATTCCACGAAAACAGTGTTATCAACCTGCTCCATGAAAATAAAGGTGTAACTCTGTGAGATGAATTAACACATCACAAAAAACTTTCTCAGAAAGTTTCTTCCTAGTTTTTAATCTGAGGATATGTCATTTTTCACCATAGGCTTCAATGCTATCCAAAATATCCCTTCTCAGATTCCCCAAAAACAGTGCTACCAAACTGCTCTATGAAAAGTATCATGTAACCTGGTGAGATGAATTCAAAAATCACAAAGCAGTTTCTCAGAAAGCTTCTTTCTAGTTTTTGCCTGAGGATATTTCATTTGTCACCCTAATGTTCAATGTTCTCCAAACATCCCATTGCAGATTCCAAGAAAACAGTGTAAGCAAACTGCTGAATGCAAAGAACAGTGAAAGTCTGCTGGATGAATTTGCCCATCACAAAGCGGTGTCTCAGAAGGCTTCTCTCTAGTTTGTATTTGAGAATATTTCCTTTGTCACCATTGTCTTCAATGCTATCCAAAATATCCCTTCTCAGATTCCCCCAAAACAGAGCTACCAAACTGCTCCATGTATAGCATCATGTAACTCTGTGTGATGAATTCACACATCACTACGCCATTTCTCAGAAGGATTCTTTCCAGTATTTATCTGAGGATATTTCCTTTGTCACCATATGCTTCAATGCAATCCAAAGTATCCATTCTCAGTTCCCGCCAAAACAGTGCTACTTAACTGTTCCATGAAAAGAAAGGTGTAACATTGAAAGAGGAATTCACACATCACAAAGAACTTTCTCAGAAAGCATGTTTCTATTGTCTTTCTGAGGATATTTCCTTTGTCACCATAGGCTTCAATAGGATCCAAAATATCCCTTCTCAGATTTCCCAAAAACAGTGCTACCAAATTGCTCCATGAATAGAATCATGTAATTCTGTGAAATGAATTTACAAATCACAAAGCAGTTTCACAGAATGCTTCTTTCTAGTTTTCATCGGAGGATATTTCCTTTTCCACCTTAGACTTCAGTGCGCTCCCTAATATCCCTTCTCAGACACCATAAAAACAGTGACACCTAAGTGCCCCCTCAGCCCTCAGCAGAAATGTTTATATCTATGAGACGAATGCACACATAACAAAGGAATTTCTCAGAAAGCATTTCTCCAGTTTTTACCTGATGATATTTCATTTTTTGCCATTGGACTCTATGGGCTCCCGAATACGCCTTGGCAGATTCCCCAAAAACAGTTTTACCAAACTGCTCAATGAACAGAAATGTGTAACACTGTGTGGTGAATTCACCCATCACAAAGCAGTTTCTCAGAATTCCTCTTTCTAGTTTAAATCTGAGGATTTCAATGTGCTACTAAGTATCTCCTCTTAGATACCACAAAAAGAGTGATGCCGAACTGTGCACTCAACAAAAAGTTCAAACTCTATGAGATGAATACACAAATCACAAAACCATTTCACAAAAACCATCTCTCCAGTTTTTATCTGAAGTGATTTAATTTTTCACTGTAGGTCTCCAGGAGCTCCAGAATATCCCTTTGCAGATTCCACAAAAGCAGTGCTACCAAACTGATCCATGAAAAGAATCATGTAACTCTGCAAGATCAATTAACATATCCCAAAGTGGCTTCTCAGAATGTTTCTTTCTAGTTTTTATATGAGGATATTTCCTTTTTCACAATAGGCCTCAATGCACTCTGGAATACAACATTGAAGATTCCATGAAAACAATGTCAGGAAACTGCTCCATGAAAAGAGAAGTTTAACTCTGTGAGATGAATTCACATTCACACATCACAAAGCACTTTCTCAGAAAGCTTCTTTCTGGTTTAAATCTGAGGATATTTCCTATGTCACCATAAGCTTCAATTTGATCCAAAATATCCCATTGCTGATTCCAAGAAAACAGTGTTACCAATCTGGTCAATGAAAAGAACAGTGTAACACTGTGAGATGAATTCACACATCACAAAGCAGTTTCTCAGAAAGTTTCTTTTGGTTTTTATCAGAGGGTAATTTCTTTTTCACCATAGGTCTCAATGCGCTCCAGAATATCGCATTGAAGATTTCACAAAATCAGTGTTAGCAAACTGCTCCATTAAAGGAAAGGTATAACTCTGTGAGACGAATTCACTCATCACAAAGAACTTTCTCAGAAGGCTTCTTTCTAGTTTATATCTGAGGATATTTCTTTTGTCACTGTAGTCTTCAATGAGACACAAAATATCCCTTCTCAGATTCCCCAATAATGCTGCTACCAAACTGATCCATGAAAAGAATCACGTAACTCTGTGAGATGAATTCACACATCACAAAGCAGTTTCTCAGAAAGCTTCTTTCCAGTTTTTATATGAGGATATTTCCTTTGACAACCTAAGCTTCAATCTGCTCTGAAATAACCCATTTCATATTCCAAGAAGACAGTGTTAGCAAACTTTTCAATGAAGAGAACGGTTTAACTCAGTAAGATGAATTCACAAATCACAAAGCAGTTTATCAGAAAGCTTCTTTCTAGTTTTTATCTGAGGATATTTCCCTTTTCACTATAGGCCTTAATGTCCTCCTAAACATCCCCTTGCATTCTCCAAGAAAAGAATTTTAGCAAACTGCTACATGAAAAGAAAGGTTTAACTCTGTTGGACGAATTCACACATCAAAGACAAGTTTCTCAGAAAGCTTCTTTCTGTTTTTTGTTGGAGGATATTTCCTTTGTCACTGTAGGTTTCAGTGTGATCCAAAATATCCCTTCTCAGAGAGCCCAAAAATGCTGCTACTAAATTGATCCATGGAAAGAATGGTGTAACTCTGTGAGATGAATTCACAAATCACAAAGCAGTTACTCAGAAAGTTTCTTTCTAGTTTTTTTCTTAGGATATTTTCTTTGTCACCATAAGCTTTGACGTGCTCTGAAGTTTCCCATTGCAGATTCCATGAAAACAATGTTAGCAAACTTCTCCATGAAAAGAAAGGTGTAACTCTGTGAGACGAATTCACAGATCACAAAGAAATTTCTCAGAAAGCTTCTTTCTAGTTTTTGTCTGGGGATATATCCTTTGTCATCATAGGCTTCAATGTGATCCAAAATATTCTTTCTCAGATTTGCCATAAAAAAATGCTACTAAACTGCTCCATGAAAAGGATCATGTAACACTGTGAGACAAATTTACACATCACAGAGTTTTCTCAGAATGCTTCTCTCTGGTTGTTATATGAGGCTATTTCCTTTTCCACCATAGGATTCAATGCACTCTCAAATATTCCTTCTCAGTCACCACAAAAAGAGAGCCAAAATGCTCCCTCCACAGAAACGTTTACCTCTATGAAATGAATGCACACAATGCAAAGGAGTTTCTCAGAAAGCGTCTCTCACGTTTTTACCTGAGGAATTTTCTTTTTTCACATTATGCCTCTATGCGCTCCCAAATATCACTCTGCAGATTCCACAAAAACAGTGCTACCACACTTCGCAATGAATAGAAAGGTTTATCTCTGTGGGATAAATTCAAACATCACAATGCAGTTTCTAAGGAAGCTTCTTTCTAGTTTTTCTTTAAGGATAATGCCTTTTCCACCATAGGCTTCAATGCACTCCACAATATCCCTTCTCAGACACCACAAAAACAGTGATGCCAAAGTGCTACCTCAACAGAAACATTTATCTCCATGATATGAATGCACGCAACACAAAGAGATTTCTCAGAAAGCTTCTCTCCAGTTTTTACCTGGAGATATTTCCTTTTTTTTCCATTGGACTCTATGGGCTCCTGAATATCCCTTTGCAGATTCCACAAAAAAAGTTTTACCAAACTGCAAAATGAAAATAAAGGTGTAAGTCTGTAAGACAAATTCACCCATCACAAAACAGTTTCTCTGAAAGCTTATTTCTAGTTTAAATCTGAGGATATTTCCTTTTTCCCAGAGGATTCAATGTTCTCCCAAATATTTCCTCTCAGATAATACAAAAACAGTGACGCCGAACAGCTCAATCAACAAAAAATTCAAGCTCCATGAGATGAATACACACATCACAAAGTCGTTTACCCAAGCTCTATGAGATGAACACACACATCACAAAATCATTTCTCAAAGAGCATAACTCGGTGTGATGAATTCACCCATCACAAAGAAATCTCTCAGAATGCTTCTTTCCAGTATTTTGCTCAGGATATTTATTTTTCTACCATCAGCGTCCATGCACTCCAAAATATTCCTTCTAAGACACCACAAAGACAGTGCTACCAAACTCATCCATGAAAAGAATCATGTAACACTGTGAGATGAATTAACATATCACAAACTTGTTTCTCAGAAAACTTCTTTCTAGTTTTCATATGAAGATATTTACTTTTTCACAGTAGGCCTCAATGCGCTCCAGAATATAACAGTGTAGAGTCCATGAAAACAGTGTCAGCAAACTGCTCCATGAAAAGAGAGGTGTAACTCTGTGAGATGAATTCACACATCACAAAGCAGTTTCTCAGAAAGTTTCTTTCTAGTTTAAATCTGAGGATACTTCTTTTGTCATCATAAGCTTCAATTTGATCCGAAATATCCCATTGCAGTTTCCAAGGAAACACTGTTAGCAATCTGCTCAATGAAAACAAAGTGAAACTCGGTGTGATTAATTCACTTATCAAGAAGTGGATTCTCAGAAAGATTCTTTTTGGTGTTTATCTGAGGATGTTTTCTATTTCACAATAGGCCTCAATGTGCTCCCATATATCCCTTTGCAGATTCCATGAAAACAGTGTTAGCAAATTCCTCAATGAAAAGAACACTGTAACTCTGCGAGATGAACTCACACATCACGTAGTGGTTTCTGAAAAAGCTTCTTTCTAGTTATTACCTAAGGATATTTCCTTTTTCACTATAGGTCTCAATGCTGTCCCAAATATCCCTCTGCAGATTTTATGAAAACTGTGTTAGCAAACCTCCACAAGGAAACAAAGTTGTAACTCTGTGAGATGAAATCACACATCACAAAGTAGTTTCTCAGAAACCATGTTTCTCATTTTTATCTGAGGATATTTCCTTTGTCACCATATTCTTTAATGTGATGCAAAATATCCCTTCTCAGACTACCCAAAAACAATGCTACCAAACTGATCCAAGAAAAGAGTCGTGTAACACCATGAGATGAATTAACACATCATAAAGCAGTTTCTCAGAAAACTTCTTTCTCGTTTTTATCTGAGGATATTTCCTTTGTTACCATGGGCTTCAAAGCTATCCCAAATATCCCTTCTCAGATTCCACAAAAACTGCTCTAACAAACTGATCCATTAAAAGAATCATTAAACTCTGTGAGATGAATTCACAGATAACAAAGAAGTTTCTTGGAAAGCTGCTTTTTAGTTTTTACCTGAGGATATTTCCTTTGTCACTATAAACTTAAAAGTCCTCCGAAATTTAACATTGCAGATTCCACGAAAACAGTGTCAGCAAACTACTCAATGAAAATAACAGTTTAAAGCAGTGAGAAGAATTCACACATCACAAAGCAGTTTCTCAGAAAGCTTACTTATAACTTTTATGTGAGGATATTTTCTTTTTCACTATATGGCTCAATGTGCTCCCTAATATCCCTTTGCAGATTCCTTGAAAACAGTGTTAGCAAATTGATCAGTGAGAAGAACAGTGTAACACAGTGATGAATTGACATATCACAAAGCAGTTTCTCGGAAAGTTTCTTTCTAGTTTTTATCTGAGGATATTTAGTTTTTCAAAAGAGGCCTCAATTTGCTCCCCAATATCCCTTTGCAGATCCATGTAAACAGTGTTAGCAAACTGCTCCATGAAAATAAAGTTGTAACTCTTTGAGATTAATTCCCACATCACAGATAACTTTCTCAGAATGCTTTGTTCTAGTTTTTATCTGAGGGTATTTCATTTCTCAAGATAGGCTTCAATGCGATCCAAAATATCCCTTCTCAGATTACCCAAAAACAGTGCTACCAAACTGCTAAATGAAAAGCATCGTGCAACTCTGTGAGATGAATTAACACATCAGAACACGTTTTCTGTGAAAGCTTCTTTCTAGTTCTTATATGAGGATATTTCCTTTGTCACCTGAAGTTTCAATGCACTCTGAAATGTACCTTTGCAGATTCCACAAAAGTAGTTTTAGCAAACTGCTCAATGAAAAGAACAGTGTAACTCTGTTCAAAGAACTGACACATCACAAAGCAGTTTATCAGAAAGGTTCTTTCTAGTTTTTAACTGAGGATATTTACTTTTTCACTATAGGCCTCCATGTGCTCCCAAATATCCCTTTGCAGATTCTATGAAAACAGTGTTAGCAAACTACTCAATGAAAAGAGCAGTGTAACATTGTGAGATGAATTCACACACTACAAATAAGTTTCTCAGAAAGCTTCTTTCTAGTTTTAATCAGAGGATATTTCCTTTTTCACTACGGGCCTCAATGTGCTCCAATATATCCCTTTGCAGAGTCCAAGAAAACAATGTTGGTAAACTGCTCTATGAAAACAAATTTAGAACTCTGTGAGATGAATTCACACATCAAAAAGAATTTTTTCAGAAAGCTTCTTTGTATTTTTTATCTGAGGATATTTCCCTTGCAATCATAGGCTTCAATTCGATCTAAAATATCCCTTCTTGGATTCCCCCAAAACAGTGCTAGGAAACAGATTTATGAAAAAATCATATAATTCTGTGAGAAGAATTAACACATCACAAAGTGGTATCTCACAAAGTATCTTTCTACTTCTTGTCTGAGGATATTTCATATGACAGCATAAGCTTCAATGTGCTCCCAAAAAGCCCATTGCAGATTCCAAGAAAACACTGTTAGCAAACTGCTCAAAGAAAAGTACAGTTTAACGCTGTAAGATGAATTCACACATCACAAGGCAGTTTTTCAGAAAGCGTCTTTCTAGTTTTTATCTGAGGTATTTCCTTTTTCACTATAGGCTTCAACGCACTCCCGTATATCCCTTTGCAGATTCCACGAAAACAATGTTATCAAACTGTCAATGAAAAGAATGGTGCATCTCTGTGTGATGCATTCACCCATCACAACACAGTTTCTCAGAAAGCTTCTTTCTAGTTTTTTTCTGTGAATACTTCATTTTTGAAGATAGTTCTCAATATGCTCCCATATATCCCTTTGCAGATTCCATGAAAAGAGTGTTAGCAAACTGCTCCATGAAAAGAACACTGTAACTCTGTGAGATGAATTCAAACATCACAAAGAACTTTCTCAGAAAGCTTCTTTCTAGTTTTATCTGAGGGTATTTCCTTTGTCAACAAAGGCTTCAATGCATTCCAAAATACGCCTTCTCAGATTCATCAAAAACAGGCCTAACAAATGATTCATGAAAAGACTCGTGTAACTATGTGAGATGAATTAACACATCACAAGGTGGTTTCTCAGAATGCTTCTTTCTCTTTTTTATCTGAGAATATTTCCATCCAAAGTATCCCTCCTCAGATTCCCCAAAAACTGTGCTACCAAACTGCTCCATGAAAACAGTGGTGTAACTCTGTGAGAGGAATTCACACATCATGAAGGATTTTCTGAGAACTGCTCAATGAAAAGAAAGGTGTAACTCTGTGAGATGCATTCACACATCACAAAGCAGTTTCTCAGAAAGCTTCTTTCTATTTTTTATCTGAGGATATTTCCTTTGACATCCTAGACTACAATGCGCTCTCAAGTACCCTATTACAGATTCTATGAAACCAGTGTTATCAGACTGCTTAATGAAAAGAATGGTGTAACTCTGTGAGATGAATTCACACATCGAATAGCAGTTTCTCAGAAACGTTCTTTCTAGTTTTTATCTGAGGATATGAAATTTTTCACCATAGGCCTCAATGCCCTCCCAATCATCCCTTTGCCGATTCCTCGAAAACAGTGTTATAAAACTGTTCAATGAAAAGCATGGTGTAACTCTGTGAGATGAATTCACACATCACAAAGAATTTTCTCAGAAAATTTCTTTCTAGTTTTTATCTGAGGATGTTTCCTTTGTCACCATAGGTTTCTATGCAATCCAAAATATCTATTCTAACATTACCCAAAAACAGCACTACCAAACTGATAAATGAAAAGAATTGTGTAACTCTGAGAGATGAATTAACACATCAGAAGGCAGTTTATCCGAAAAATTCATTCTCGTTTTAATGTGAGGATATTTCCTTTTTCACTATAGGTCTCAATGCACTCCCAAACATACCTTTGCAGATTCCAAGAAAGCAGTGTTAGAAAACTGCTCCATGAAAAAAAAAGGGGGTAACTCTGTGATACGAATTCAGACATCACAGGGAACTTTCTCAGAATCCTTCTTGCTAGTATTTATCTGAGGTTATTTCCTTTGTCACCATAGACTTCAATGCCATTCAAAATATTTTTTCTCAGATTCCCCAAAAACAGTGTTGCCAAACTGCTACATGAAAACAGTGGTGGTACTCTGTGAGCATAAAGCTGCTTCTCAAGAAGCTTCCTTCTTGAGAAGCTTTTATCTGAGAATATTTCCAAGTTGATCCATGAAAAGAATCCTGTAGCTCTGTGAGATGAATTAACACATCACAAAGTGGTTTCTCAAAAACTTCTTTCTTATTTTTATATGAGAATATTTCCTTTGTCACCATAAACTTCAATGCAGTATGAAATATAACACTGTAGATTCCAAGAAAACAGTGTTATCAAACTGCTCAATGAAAATAACAGTGTACCTCTGTGAGATGAATTCAACAATGACAAAGCAGTTTCTCAGAGTGCTTCTTTCTATTTTTTATCTGAGGATATTACCTTTATCACCATAGTCCTCAATGCACTCCCAACAATCCCTTTTCAGATTCCATGAGAACACTGTTAGCACAATTCTCCATGAAAAGAAAGGTGTAACGTTGTGAGGCAAATTCACACAGCACAAAGCACTATCTCAGAAAGCTTCTTTCTAGCTTTTATCTGAGGAAATTTCCTTTGTTACCATGGACTTCAATGTGAACCGAAATATCAATTCTCAGACTCCCCAAAAACAGTGCTACCAACTGCTCCATGAAAGAATCGTGTAACTCTGTGAGATTAATTCACGAACCACAAATCAGTTTCTCAGAAAGGTTCTTTCTACTTTTTGCTGAGGATATTTCCTTTGTCACCATAAGCTTCAATGTAGTCCAAAATATCCCATTGCAGATTCCACAAAAACAGTGTTAGCAAACTGCTCCATGAAAATAAAGGTGTATCTCTGTAAGATGAATTCACATATCACAAAGAGCTTTCTCAGGTTTCTTTCTAATTTTTGTCTGAAGATATTTCCTTTGTCACCATAGGTTTCAATGCACTCCCAAATAGCCTAATGCAGATCCCACAAAAACAGTGTTATCAAACTGTACAATGAAAAGAATGGTGTAACTCTGTAAGATGAATTCACACATCACAAAGCAGTTTCCCAGAAAGCTTCTTTTTAGTTTTTGTCGGAAGATATTTGTTTTTTCACTATAGGCCTCAATTCGTTCCCAAATATCCCTTTGCAGATTAAACAAAAACAGTGTTAGAAAACTTCTCCATGAAAAGAAAGGTGGATCTCTGTGAGATGAATTCCCTCATCAGAAAGAAGTTTCTCAGAAAACTTCTTTCTACTTCTTATCTGAGGATATTTCATTTGTCACCATAGGCTTCAATGTGGTCCAAAATATTCCTTCTCACATTCTCCACAAACAGGGCTACCAAATATCCAGGAAAAGAGTCATGTAAGTCTGTCAAAAATCTTCCTTCTAGTTTTTATATGAGGATATTTCCTTTATCACCATAAGCTTCTATGTGCTTGTTAGCAGACTGCTCAGTGAAAAGAATAGTGTAACTCTGAGGTGAATTTAGGCATCACAAGGCAGTTTCTCAAAAGCTTATTCCTAGTTTTTATCTGAGGATATTTCCTTTTTCACCATAGGTCTCAATGGGCACTCAAATATCCATTTGCATATTTTGTGAAAACAGTGTTAGCAAACTGCTCAGTGAAAAGCACAGTGTAACACTGTGAGATGAATTCACACATCACAAATAACTTTTTCAGAATGTTTCTTTCCAGATTTTATCTGAGGATATTTCCTTTGTCACCACAGGCTTCAAAGCAATTCAAAATATATCTTCTCAGATTGCCCAAAAAAAGTGCCACCAAGCTGCTGCATGAAAAGAATCGTGTAACTCTGTGGGATGAATTCACACATCACCAAACAGTTTCTGAGAAATCTTCTTTTTGCTTTTTCTGTGATGATATTTCTTTTGCCACTCTAGGCTTCGATGCACTCCCAAATATCTTACTGCAGATTCCCCGAAAACAATTTCAGCAAACGGGTTTATGAAAAGAATGGTGAACCACTGTGAGATGAATTCAAACATCACAAAGCAGGTTCTCAGAAAGCTTCTTTCTAGTATTTGTTTGTGGATATTTCCTTTTTCACAGTAGTCAATATTTTGCTCCAATATACCCCTGTGCAGATTCCAGGAAAACAGTGTTAGCAAGCTGCTCCATGAAAAGAAAGATTTAACTCAGTGAGATGAATTAATCCATCATGAAAGAGTTTCTCAGAAAGCTTGTTTGCAGTTTTTATATGAGGATATTTACCTTGTCACCATTGGCTTCAACACGATCCAAAATATCCCTTCTCAGATTCCCCAAAAACACTGCTACCAAACTGATCCATGAAAAGTATCGTGTAACTCTGTGAAAAGAATTAACACTTCACAAATCGGTTTCTCAGAGAGCGTCTTCCTTGTTTTTGTATGAGGATATTTTCTTTGTCACCATAAGCTTCAATGCACTCCAAAATATCTCATTGCAGATTCAAAGAAAACAGATTTAGCAAACTGTTCAATGAAAAGAACAATGTAACAGTGTGATATGAATTCACAGGTCACAAAACAGTTTCTCAGAAAGCTTCCTTCTAGTGTTTAATAAGGATATTTCCTTTTTCACTATAGGCCTCAATGTGCTCCTAAATATCCCTTTGCAGACTCCACGAAAAATTGTTAGCAAACTGCCTCATGAAAAGAAAGGTGTAAATCTTTGAGATAATTTCACATATCACAAGAAATATCTCAGAAAGCTTCTTTCTAGTTTTTATCTGAGGATATTTCCTTAGTTACCATGGGCTTCAATGCAATCCAAAACATCCCTTCTCAGGTTGCACAAAAACAGTGCCACCAAACTGATCCGTGAAAAGAGTTGTGTAACTCTGTGAGATGAATTAACACATCACAAAGCAGTTTCTCAGGAAGCTTCTATCTAGTTTTTATATGATGATATTTCCTTTGTTGTCATAAGCTTAAATTTGCTCTGAAATATCCCATTGCTGATTCCAAGTAAACAGTGTTAACAAACTGCACATTGAAAAGGATATTGTAACTCTGTGTGATGAATTCACACATCACAAAGCAGTTTCTCAGAAAGCGTCTCTCTAGTCTTTATCTGAGGATTTTTTTTATCAACATAGGCCTCAATGCATCCCAAATATCCCTTTGCAGATTCCACGAAAATAGTGTTAGCAACCTGCTCCATGAAAAGTAAGGTATAATTCTGTGAAATGAATTCACATACCACAAAGAACTTTGTCTGAAAGCTTCTTTCCTTTTTCATCTGAGGATATTTCTTTTTTCATCAGAGACCTCAATGCACTCCCAAATATCCCTTAGCATATTCCATGAAAAGAGTGTTAGCAATCTGCTCCATGAAAATAAAGGTGTAACACTGTGAGGTAAATTCACAAAACCAAGAGAGCTTTCTCAGAAAGTTTCTTTCTAGTTTTAATCTGAGGATATTTCCATTATCACCAAATGCTTTGATGCAATGCAAAACATCCCTTCTCAGATTCCCCAAAAACAGTGCTATGAAACTGCTCCATGAAAAGGTTCGAATAACTCTGTGAGATGAATTCACAAATCACAAAGCATTTTCCCAGAAAGCCTCTTTTTAGTTTTTCTCTGAGGATATTTCGTTTTTCACCATAACTTCAATGCGCTTCAAAGTATCCCATTGCAGATTCCGAGAAAACAGTGTTAGCAAACTGCACTATGTAAGGAACAGTGTAACTCTGTGAGATGAATTCACATATCACAAAGAAGTTTCTCAGAAAGCTTCTTTGGGTTTTTTATCTGAAGACACTTCCTTTGTCACCATAGGCTTCAATGCGTTCACACATATCCTATTGCAGGTTCCACGAAAGCAGTGTTATCAAACTGCACAATGGAAAGAATGGTGTAATTCTGTGAGATGAATTCACACATCATAAGGAGATTCTCAAAAAGCTCCTTTCCAGTTGTTATATGAGTATATAATTTTTTCTACTATAGGCCCAAATGTGCTCCCAAATATCCCTTGGCAGATTCCATGAAAACTGTGTTAACAAACGACTCCATAAGAAGAAAGGTGTAGCTCTGTGAGATGAATGCACACATCACAAAGAACTTTTTCAGAATGCTTATTTCCAATTATTATCTGAGAATATTTTGTTTGTCACCATATTCTTCAATGCAATCCAAAATATCCCTTCTCAGATTCCCCAAAACAGTGCTAACCAACTGATCCATGAAAAGAATCCTGTAACTCTGTTAAGTGAATTAACACATCACAAAACGGATTCTCAGAAAGCTTCCTTCTAATTTTTATTTGAGGGTATTTCCTTTGTCACCCTAAGCTTCAATGTGCTCCGAAATATCCCATTGCAGATTCTAAGAAAACAGTGTAGGCAAACTGCTGAATAAACAGTACAGTATAACTATATTAGATGAATTCTCACATCAGAAATCAGTTTCTCAGAAAGCTTCTTTCTAGTTTTTATTTGAGTATACTTCCTTTTTCACCATTGGTTTCAATGTGTACCCAAATATCCCTTTGCAGATTCCAGGAAAACAGTATTAGCAAACTGCTCCATTAAGTGACAGATTTAACTCTGTGTGATGAATTCACACATAACAAAGAACTTTCTCAGGAAGTTCTTTCTGCTTTTCCTCTGACGATATTTCCTTTGTCACCATCGGCTTCCATGCGATCTAAATTATCCCTTCTCTACCAAACTGCTCCATGAAAATTACCGTGTAACCATGTGAGATGAATTCACAAATCATAAAGCGATTTCTCAGAATGCTTTTTTGTAGTTTTTTCAGAGGATATTTCGCTTTTCACAGTAAGCTTCAAAATGCTCCAAAATATCCCATTGTATGTTACAAGAAAACACTGCTAGCAAACTGCTGAATGAAAAGAACAGTGTAACTGTGTGAATTGAATTCACAAATCACAAAGCAGTTTTTTGGAAAGTTTCTTTCTAGTTTTTCTCTGAGGATTTTTCTTTTTCACTATAGGCCTCAAAGCGCTCCAAAATATCCCTTTGCAGATTCCCCAAAAACAGTGTTAGCAAAGTGCTCCAAGAACAGAAAGGTGTAACTCCCTGAGATGAACTCTCACATCACAAAGAATTTTCTCAGAAACCTTTATTCCAGTTCTTATCTGAGGATATTTTCTTTTTCACCGTAGGCCTCAATTCTCTCCCAAATATCCCTGTGCAGATTCCAGGAAAACAGTGTTAGTAAACTGCTCCATGAAAAGAATGGTGTATCTCTGTGAGATGAATTAGCACATCACAAAGCAGTTTCTCAGACAGCTTCTTTGAAGTTTTTATACGAGGATATTTCCTTTGTCACCATAGGCTTCAATGTGATTCAAAGTATCCCTTCTCAGATTACCCAAAAACACTGCTACCAAACTCTTCCATGAAAAGAATTGTGTAACTCAATGATGTTAATTAGAACATCACAAACTAGTTCCTCTGAAAGCTTCCTTCTAGTTTTAATATGAAGATACTTCCATTGTCACAATAAGCTTCAATGCACTCCAAAATATCCCATTGCAGATTCCAAGGAAACAGGGGCAACAAGCTGCTCAATGATAGGAATGGTGTAACTCTCTGAGTTGAATTCACACATCACAATGCAGTTTCTCAGAAAGCTTCTTTCTAGTTTTTATCTGAGGATATTTCCTTTTCCACTATAGGCCTCAAGGCGCTCAAAAACATCCCTTTGCAGATTCCAGGAAAACTCTGTTATGTAACTCTGTGAGATAATTTCGCACATCACAAAGAACTATCTCAGAAAGCTTCTTTCTAGTTTTTATCTGAGGATATATTCTTAGTCACCAGAGGCTTCAATGCGATCCAAAATGTCCCTTCTGAGATTCCCAGAAAACAATGCTATGAAACTGATCCATGAAAAGAACCTTGCAACTCTGTGACAAGAATTAACATATCTCAAAGCAGTGTTGAAGAAACCTTCTGTCTAGTTTTTATATGAGGATATTTCCTTTTCCACCATAGGCTTCAATGCGCTCCCATATATCCCTTCTCAGACACCACAATAACAGTGATGCCAAGTGCATCGACGGAAACCTTTAGTTCTATGAGATGAATGCACACATCACAAAGGAGTTTCTCTGAAAGTTTATGTCCAGTTGTTACCTGAAGAAATTTCTGTTTTCACCTTAGGCCTGTATGTGCTCCCAATTATCCCTCTGCAGATTCCACAAAAACAGTGATAACAAACTGCTCCATGAAAGAAATGATGTAACTCGGTGAGATAAACTGACACATCACAAAGCCAGTTTTTCAGAAAGCTTCTTTCTAGTTTTTATCTGAGGATATTTCCTTTTCCACCATAGGCTTCAATGGCTTCCAAATATCCCTTCTCAAACACCACAAAAACAGTGATATCGAAGTGCTTCCTCAATAGAAACGTTTAGCTCTATGAGATGAATGCACACATCACAAAGAGTGTCCGAGAAAACATCTCTCCCGTTTTTACCTGAAGAATTTTTTTTTCACTTTAGGCCTTTATGCACTTCCAAATATCCCTCTGCAAATTCCACAAAACAGTGCTAAAAAACTGCTCCATGAAAACAAAGGTGGAACTCATTGAGATGAGTTCACCCATCATAAAGCAGTTTCTCAGAAAGTTTCATTTCTAGTTTATATCTGTGTATATTTCCTTTTTTACCATAGACTTAAATGTGTTCCTAAATATCTCCTCTCAGAGAGTGCAAAAACAGTAGTGCTGAACTGCTCAATCAGCAAAGAGGTTAAACTCTATGCAATGAATACACGTAACACAACTGTTTCTCAAAAAGCTTCTCTCTAATTTTTATGTGAAGTGATTTCCTTTTTCACCATAGGCCTCTGGGGGCTCCCGAATATAACTTTGCAGATTCCATAAAAACAGGGCTACCAATCTGCTCCATGAGAAGTATCATGTAACACTGTGAAATGAAATCACAAATCCCTAGCAGTTTCTCGGAAAGCTTCTTTCTAGTTTTTGTCTGAGGATATTTCCTTTGTCACGCTAAGCGTCAATGTGCTCCAAAATGTCCCACTGTAGATTGCATGAAAACAATGGTAGCAAACTGATCAATTAAAAGAACAGTGAACTCTGTGAGATGAATTCACACATCCCAAAGCAGTTTCTCAGAAAGCTTCTTTTTGGTTTTTATCTGAGGATATTTCCTATGTCACCATAGGCATCAATGAGCTCCAAAATATCCTATTGAAGATTCCATGAAAACATTGTTATAAAACTGCTTAATGAAAGGAACGTTGTAACTCTGTGAGAAGAATTCACTCATCACAAAGCAGTTTCTCAGAAAACTTCTTTCTAGTTTTTATCTGAGGATATTTCCTTTTTCACTATAGGCCTCAATGCACTCTCAAATATCCCTTTGCACATTAAACTAAAACAGTATTAGCAAACTGCTCCATGAAATAAAGGTGCAACTCTGTGAGATGAATTCACACAACACAAAGAACTTTGTCAGAAAGCTTCCTTCTAGTCTTTATCTGAGGATATTTCCTTTGTCACCATAGGCTTCAATGCAATCCAAAATATCCCTTCTCAGACACCACAAAAACAGTGATACCAAAGTGCTCCGTCAACAGAAATGCTTACTTCTATTAGATGAATGCAAACCTCACAAAGGAGTTTCTCAGAAAGCTTCTCTGCAGTTTTTACCTGAAGAATTTTCTTTTTTCACCTTAGGCCTCTATGTGCTCCCAAATATCCCTCTGCCGATTCCACAAAAGCAGTGGTACAAAACTGTGCACTGAAAAGAAAGTTTTAGCTCTGTGAGTCAAATTCACCCATCACAAAGTTGTTTCTTAGGAAACTTGTTTCACGTTTTTATCTGAGGATATTTCCTTTGTCAGTATAGACTTGAATGCGATCCAATATATCCTTTCTCAGATTCCATAAAAACAGTATTAAAAAACTGCTCCATGAAAGGAAACAGCAACTCTATGAGATGAATTCACAAATTAGTAAGCAGTTTCTCAGAAAACTTCTTTCTAATTTTTATTTGAGGTTATTTCCTTTTCCACCATAGGCTTCAATGGGCTCGCAAATATCCCTTCTCAGACACCACAAAAACAGTGAAGCCAAAGTGTTCCCTCAACAGAAAAGTTTAGCTCTATGAGATGAATGCAGGTATCATAAAGTAGTTTCTCAGAAAGTTTCTCTCCAGTTTTTACCTGAAGAATTTTCTTTTTCACCTTAGGCTTCAAAGTGCTCCAAATATCCCTCTGCAGATTCCACAAAAATAGTGCTACCAAACTGCTCAATGTAAAGAAAGGTGTAACTCTGTGAGACGAATTCACCATCACAAAGCAGTTTCTCAGAAAGTTTTTTTCTAGTTTAAATCTGATGATATTTCCTTTTTCACCATAGGCTTCAATGTGCTCCCAAATACATCCTCTCAGATACCACAAAAACAGTGATGCTGAACTGCTCAATCAACAAAAAGTTAAACTCTATGAGATGAATAAACACATCAAAAACAATTTCTTAAAAAGCTTCTCTCCAGTTGTTATCTGAAGTTATTTCCTTTTTCACTGAATGCCGTTAGGAGTTCCTGAATATCCCTTTGAAGATTTCATAAAAACAGTGCTACCAAACTGCTTCATGTAAAGAATTGTGTAACTCTGTGAGATGAATTCACAAATCACAAAGCAGTTTTTCAGAACACTTCTTTCTAGTTTTTATATGAAGATAGTTTCTTTGTCACCCAAAGCTCCAATGCACTGCAAAATAACAGATCGCAGATTCCAAGAAAACAGTGTAACAAATTTCTCAATGAAAAGAATGGTGTGACCTTGTGAGATGAATTCACACATCACAAGGCAGTTTCACAGAAAGGTTGTTTTCGATTTTTATATGAGGATAGTTCCTTTGTTACCATAGGCTTCAGTGCACTCCCAAATATCCTATTACAGATTCCAAGAAACCAGTGTTAAACAACTGCTCAATGAAAAGTGCAGTGTATCTGTGTGAGATGAATTCACTGATCACAAAGCATTTTCTCAGACAATTTCTTTCTAGTTTTTATCTGAGGATATTACCTTTTTCACTATAGTCTTCAATGCACTCCAATTATCCCTTTGCACATTCCATGAAAACAACATTAAGAAACTGCTCAATGAAAAGAAGAATGCAACTCTGTGAATGAATTCACACATCACAAACCAGTTTCTCAGAAAGCTTCTCTCTGGTGTTTATCTGAAGATATTTTCCTTTTCACTATATGCCTCAATGTGCTCCCAAATATCCCTTTGCAGTTTCCGTGAAAACAGTGTTAGCAAGCTGATCCATGAAAAGAAAGGTGTAACTCTGAGAGATGAATTCACGCATCACAAATAACTTTCTCAGAAAGTTTCCTTCTAGTTTTAATCTGAGGATATTTCCTTTGTCAAGGTAGGCTTCAATGAAATTCAAAATATCCCTTCTCAGTTTTCTGAAATGCAGTGCTACAAAACTGATCCATGAAAGGAAACATGTAACTCCGTGAGATGAATTAAAACACTATAAAGCAGTTTCTCAGAAAACTTCTTTCCCGTTTTTATCTGTGGATATTTCTTTCTCACCATATGCCTAAATATGCTCCCAAATATCCCTTTGCAGATTCCACAAAAACAGTGGTAGTACACTGTGCCATGAATAGAAAGGTGTAACCATGTGAAGTGAATTCACAAATCACAAAGAAGTTTCTCATAAAGATTCTTTCTAGTCTTTATCTGAGGATAATTCCTTTGTCACCAAAGGTTTCAATGTGATCCAATATATCCCTTCTCAGATGCCCCAAAAAGAGTGCTACCAAATTCCTCCATGAAAAGAATCATGTAAGTCTGTCAGATGAATTCACGATTCACAAATCAATTTCTTAGAAAGGTTCTTTCTAGTTTTTGTCTGAAGATATTTCCTTTGTCACTATAAGCTTCATTGCGCTCCAAAATATCCCTTTGCTGATTGCACAAAAAGAGTGTTAGCAAACTGCTCAATGAAAAGAAGATTGTAATTCTGTGAGATGAACTCACACATCACAAAGTAGTTTATTAAAAAGCTTCTCTGTAGTTTTTATCTGAGGATATTTCCTTTTTCACCATAGGCGTCAATGAGCTCCCATATATCCCTTGGGGATTCCACTAAAACAGTGTTATCAAACAACTCAATGAAAAGAACTGTGTACCTCTGTGAGATGAATTCACACATCACAAAGTAGTTTCTCATGAATCTTTTTTCTAGATTTTATCTGAGGATATTTCCTTTGTCACCAAAAGCTTCAATGTGATCCAAAATATCCTATTGCAGAATCAACGAAATCATTGTTAGCAAACAGCTAATCATGTAACTCAGTTAGATGAATTCACACATCACAAAAAGTATCACATAAAGCTTCTTTCTAGTATTTTCTGGGGATATTTCCTTTGTCACCCGTGGCTTCAGTGTGATCCAAAATATTCCACTCAGGTTCCCCAAAATCAGTGCTACCAAATTTCTCCATGAAAAGAATGGTGTAACTCTGTGAGATGAATTCACACATCACAAAGAAGATTCTCAGAATGTAACTTTATAGATTTTATCTGAGGATATTTCTTTTGTCACCGTAGGCTTCAATGTGATTCAAAATATCCCTTCTCAGATTCCACGAAAACACTGCAACCAAAATGATCCTACAAAAGGATCGTGCAACTCTGTGAGATGAATTAACACATCACAAAGTAGTTTCTTAGAAAACTTCTTTTTCTTTTTTTATCATAAGATTATTTCCTTTGTTACTATAGGCTTCAATGAACTCCCAAATATCCCTTTGCAGATTCCACAAAAACAGTGTGAGCAAACTGCTCAATGAAAAGAATGGTTTAACTGTGTGAGCTGAATTCACACATCACAAAGCAGTTTCCCAGAAGGATTCTTTCTAATTTTTATCTGAGGATATTTCCTTCTTCACTATAGGCCTCAAAGCACTCCCAAATATCCTTTTGCAGATTAAACGAAAGCAGTGTTAGCAAACTGCTGCATGAAAAGAAAGGTGTAAATCTGTAAGATGAATTCACATATCAGAAAGAACTTTCTCAGAAAGCTTATTTCTAGTTTTTATCTGAGTATATTTCCTATGTCTCCATAAGCCTCAATGCAATCCAAAATATTCCTTCTCAGATTCCCCCAAAACAGGGCAACCAAACTGTTCAATGAAAAGAATGGTGTAACTCTGTGAGATGAACTCAGACCTCACAAAGAAGTTTCTCTGAACCATTTTTTCTAGTTTTTATATCTGAGGATATTTCCTTTTTCACCATAAGCCTCAATGCGCTCCCAAATATCTCTTTGCAGATTTGAGGAAAACAGTGTTAGCAAACTGCTCCATGAAAACGAAGGTGCAACTCTGTGAGATGAATTAACACATCAGAAGAACGTTCTCAGAAATCTTATTTCTAGTTTTTATTTGAGTATATTTCCTTTGTCACCACAGGCTTCAATGCGATTCAAAATATCCCTTGTCAGATTCCCCAAAAATAGTGCTACCAAACTGTTCCATGAAAATAAGGCTTCAAGGTGATCCAAAATATTCCTTCTCAGAATCCCCAGAAACACTACTACCAAACTGATCCTTTAAAAGTATCATGTAACACGGTGAGATGAATTAACCCACCACAAAGCAGTTTCTCAGAATGATTCTTTCCAGTTTTACTCTGAGGATATTTCCTTTTTCACCATAGGCCTAAAAGCACTGCCAAATATCACTTTTGAGAATCCACGAAAACAGTGTTTGTATGCGGCTCCATGAAAAGGAAACGTCAAATTCTGTGAGAAGAATTCACATATCACAAAGAACTTTCACAGACCGCTTCTTTCTAGTTTTTATCTGAGGGTATTTCCTTTGTAAACCTACGGTCCAACACAGTTCAAAACATCCCTTCTCAGATTCACCAAAAACAGTGCCACCAAATTGCTCCATGTAAAGAATACTGTAACTCTGTGAGATGAATTAACACTTCAGAAAGATTCTTTCTAGTTTATATATGAGTATATATCCTTTGTCACCATAACTTTCAATGCACTCCAAATTATCAGACTGCAGATTCCAAGTCAACAGTGTAAACCAACTGCTCAATGTAAAGAACAGTGTAATTCTGTGAGCTGAAACCACACATCACAAAGCAGTTTCTCAGAGAGCTTCTTTCTAATGTTTATCTGGGGATATTTCCTTTTTCACCATAGGCCACAATGTGCTCCCAAATATCCCTTTACAGATTCCATGGTAGCAGTGTTAGCAAACTCCTCCATTTAAAGAATCGTGTAACTCTGTAGATAAATTCACAAAACGCAAGGAAGTTCCTCAGAAATATTCTGTATAGTTTTTATCTAAGGATATTTCATTTGTCACTCTTGGCTTCAATAAGATCCAAAATATCCCTTCTCAGATTCCCCAAAAACAGTGATACCAAACTGCTAAATGAATAGAATGATGGAATTCTGTGAGATGAATTCACACATCACAAAGCTGTTTTTCAGAAAGTTTCTTTCTAATTTTAATATGAGGATATTTCCTTTTTCACCATTTGACTCAAGGTACTGGAGAATATCTCATCACAGATTCCACAAAAAAAGTGTTAGCAAACTTCTCAATGAAAAATTCGGTGTAATTCTGTGGGATGAATTCACACATCACAAACAGGGTTCTCTGAAAGTTTCTTTCTAGATTTTATTAGAGGATATTTCCCTTGTTACCGTAAGCTTCAATGCAATCTAAAATATCCCTTCTCAGATTTCCTACAAACAGTGCTACTAAATTGCTCCATGAAAAAAATCGTGTAATTCTGTGAGAAGAATTCACAAGTAACAAAGCAGTTACTCAGAAAGGTTCTTTCCAGCTTTTGTCTGAAAATATTTCCTATTTCACCATTTGCCTTAAGGCACTAGCAAATATTCCTAATAAGATTCCACAAAAACAATGTTAGAAAACGGATCCATGAAAAGAAATATGTAAATCTGTGAGATCAATTCACACATCACACTGTGGTTTCTCAGATATTTCTTTTTGATTTCTGTCTTAAGATGTTTCTTTGTCATCATAAGCTTGAATGCATTCTGAAATATCCCGTTGCACATTCCAAGAAAACATTGTTAGCAATCTGTTCAATGAAAAGAATAGTGTAACTCTGTGAGATGAATTCACACATAAAGAAGAAATTTCTCCAAAAGCTTCTTTGTTGCTTTTATTGAGGATATTTCCTTTGTCACCATAGGCTTCAATACGATGCAAAATATTCCTTCTCAGATTCCCCAGAAACGGTGCTATCAAACTGATCCATGAAAAGAATCCTGTAATTCTGTGAGATGAAATAACACATCCGAAAGTGATTTCTCAGAAAGCTTCTTTCTAGATTTTATATGAAGATATTTCCTTTGTCATCATAAGCATCCATGCACTCTGAAATATCCCATTGCAGATTCCAAGAAAACAGTGTTAGCAAACTGCTCAACAAAAACAACAGTGTAATTCTGTTAGATGAATTCACACATCACAAAACAGTTTCTCAGAAACCTTCCCGTTGGTTTTTATCTGAGGATATTTCCTTTGTCACCATAGGTTTCAACAACTCCCAAACATCTTATTGCAGATTCCATGAAAACAGTGTTAGCAAACTGCTCAATTGAAAGAACGGTGGAACTATGCGAAATGAATTCACACATCACAAGACAGTTTCTCGGAAAGATTCTTCCTACTTTTTATCTGAGGATATTTCCTTTTTCACTATAGGCTTCAATGTGCTCCCAAATATCTCTTTGAAGATTCAACAAAAAGAGTGTTATCAAACTGTTCCAAGAATAGAAAGGTGTAACTGTGTGAGATGAATTCACACATCTCACAGGACTTTCTCACAAAGCTGCTTTCTAGTTTTTATGTGAGGATAGTTCCTTTGTCACCATATTCTTCAATCTGATCCAAAATATCCCTTCTCAGATTCCCCAAAAACGGTGCTACCAAACTGCTCCATGAGAAGATTCATGTAATTCTGTGAGATAAATTCACGAATCACAAAGCAGTTTCTCAGAAAGTTTATTTCTAGTTTTTGTCAGAGGATAGTTCTGTTGTCACCATAAGCTGCATTGTGCTCTGAAATATCCCTTTGCGCATTCCAAGATAACAGTGTTAATAAACTTCTCAATGAAAAGAACATTTTATCTCTGTGAGATGAGTTCACACGTCACAAAAGCAGTTTCTCAGTAAACTTCTTTCTAGTTATTATCTGAGGATATTTTCTTCTTCACCATAGACCTCAATGCGCTACAAAGAATCCTTTTGAAGATTCCAAGAAAATGGTGTTAGCAAACTGCTCCATGAAAAGAAATGTATAACTCTGTGAGATGGATCCACACATCACAAATAACTTTCTCAGAAAGTTTCTTTCTAGTTTCTATATGAAGATATTTCCTTTGCCACCATAGGATTTAATGAGATCCAAAACATCCCTTCTCAGATTCTCGAAAAAGAGTGCTACCAAATTGATTCTTGAGAAGAACCGTGTAGCCCTGAGAGATGAAATAACACATCACAAAGCGGTTTTTGAGAAAGTTTCTTTCTAGTTTTTAGATGAGGATATTTCCTTTGTCACCATAAGCTTCAGTGTGCTCAGAAATATCCCATTGCAGATTCCAAAAAAGAGTGTTAGCAAACTGCTCAATGAAAAGAACAGTGTAACTCTGTGGTATAAATTCACACATCACAAAACAGTTTCTCAGAAACCTACTTTCTAGATAATATCTGAGGATATTTCCTTTTTCGCAATAGGCCTCAATGCGCCCCCTAATATCCCTTTGCACATTCCACGAAAATGGTGTTAGCAAACTGCTGCATGAAAAAGAAAGGTAAAACTCGGTGAGGTAAATTCACAAATGAAAGGAACTTTCTCAGAAATCTTCTTTCTAGTTTTTTATGATGACATTTCCTTTGTCACGATAGACTCCATTGTCCTCCGAAATATCCTATTGCAGATTCCAAGAAAACAGTGTTACCAAACTGCTCAATGAAAAGAATGGTGAAACTTTTTTTTTAAGCTTATCAAGTATTTATTTCTGGAATTTTCCATTCAATATTTTCAGACCGTGGTTGATCCCTAGTAACTGAAACCAGAGAAAGTGGATAAGAGTAGCCTACTATATTGCAATGAGCTTGAGTCATTCTCTACCAAGTAGTTAGAATTTCACACAGTTCATAAAGCATGCATGAAGTAGCTCTTGCATGAGGAGTGATGAGGACCTTACAGGCTAAACCCTAAGTACAGCATTCTGATATCAGGCACATGAGGAAGGACAAGAGGTACAGGAACAAGAAACCGCTGGTCCTGTGTCTTGATGCAGGTGTGGATTGAGCACCTCTACTTTTCCTTCTTACACGTGAGATGTTTCAGGCTCTGGATACTGCTGACATGCAGTATCCAGTATCCAAAGAACCTTGTGCTTGGCTTAAAGGTCCTCCATCAGTCTTGAAATTCTTAATATTTCTTGAACAAGGGACCCTAGGTTTTTATTTTTCAGTAGGCCGCACAAGTTATGTAGCTAATCTTTTTTTTATTATTCTTATAATTGAAGTTCTAGGATACATATGCATAATGTGCAGGTTTGTTACATATGTATACCTGTGCCATGTTGGTGTGCTGCACTCATCAACTTGTCAGCACCCATTAATTCATCATTTATATCAGCTATAACTCCCAATGCAATCCCTCCACCTTCCCCCCTCCCCATGATAGGCCCCAGTATGTGATGTTCCCCTTTCTGAGTCCAAGTCATCTCATTGCTCAGTTCCCACCTATGAGTGAGAACATGCGGTGTTTGGTTTTCTCTTCTTGTGACAGTTTGCTAAGAGTGATGGTTTCCAGCTGCATCCATGTCCCTACAAAGGACACAAACTCATTTTTTTATGGCTGCATAGTATTCCATGGTGTATATGTGCCACATTTTCTTAATCCAGTCTGTCACAGATGGACATTTGGGTTGATTCCAAGTCTTTGCTATTGTGAATAGTGCCACAATAAACATACCTGTGCATGTGTATTTATAGCAGCATCATTTATAATCCTTTGGGTATATACCCAGTAGTGGGATGGCTGAGTCATATGGTATATCTAGTTCTAGATCCTTGAGGAATTGCCATACTGTTTTCCATAAAGGTTGAACTAGTTTACAGTCCCACCAACAGTGTAAAAGTGTTCCTATTTCTCCACATCCTCTCCAACACCTGTTGTTTCCTGACTTTTGAATGATTACCATTCTTACTAGTGTGAGATGGTATCTCATTGTGGTTTTGATTTGCATTTCTCTGATGGCGAGTGATGATGAGCATTTTATCATGTGTCTGCTGGCTGTATGAATGTTTTCTTTTGAGAAATGTCTGTTCATATCCTTTCCCCACTTTTTGATGGGGTTGTTTGTTTTTTTCTTGTATATTTGTTTGAGTTCTTTGTAGATTCTGGATATTAGCCCTTTGTCGGATGAATAGATTGCAAAAATTTTCTCCCATTGTGTAGGTTGCCTGTTCACTCTGATGGTAGTTTCTTTTGCTGTGGAGAAGCTCTTTAGTTTAATTAGATCCCGTTTGTCAATTTCGGCTTTTGCTGCCGTTGCTTTTGGTGTTTTAGACATGAAGTCCTTGCCCATGCCTATGTCCTGAATGATATTACCTAGGTTTTCTTCTAGGGTTTTCATGGTAATAGGTCTAACATTTAAGTCTCTAATCCATCTTGAATTAATCTTCGTATAAGGAGTAAGGAAAGGATCCAGTTTCAGCTTTCTACTTATGACTAGCCAATTTTCCCAGCACCATTTATTAAATAGGGAATCCTTTCCCCATTTCTTTTTTCTCTCAGGTTTGTCAAAGATCAGATGGCTGTAGATGTGGGGTATTATTTCTGAGGACTCTGTTCTGTTCCATTGGTCTATATCTCTGTTTTGGTACCAGTACCATGCTCTTTTGGTTACTGTAGCCTTGTAGTATAGTTTGAAGTCAGGTAGGGTGACGCCTCCAGCTTTGTCCTTTTGACTTAGGATTGTCTTGGCAATGCGGGCTCTTTTTTGGTTCCATATGAACTTTAAAGCAGTTTTTTCCAATTCTGTGAAGAAACTCATTGGTAGCTTGATGGGGATGGCATTGAATCTATAAATAACCTTGGGCAGTATGGCCATTTTCACGATATTGATTCTTCCTATCCATGAGCATGGTATGTTCTTCCATTTGTTTGTGTCCTCTTTGATTTCACTGAGCAGTGGTTTGTAGTTCTCCTTGAAGAGGTCCTTTACATCACTTGTAAGTTGGATTCCTAGGTATTTTATTCTCTTTGAAGCAATTGTGAATGGAAGTTCATTCCTGATTTGGCTCTCTGTTTGTCTGTTTCTGGTGTATAGAATGCTTGTGATTTTTGCACATTAATTTTGTATCCTGAGACTTTGCTGAAGTTGCTTATCAGCTTAAGGAGATTTTGGGCTGAGACGATGGGGTTTTCTAAATATACAATCATGTCATCTGCAAACAGGGACAATTTGACTTCTTCTTTTCCTAACTGAATACCCTTGATTTCTTTCTCTTGCCTGATTGCCCTAGCCAGAACTTCCAACACTATGTTGAATAGGAGTGGTGAGAGAAGGCATCGCTGTCTTGTGCCAGTTTTCAAAGGGAATTTTTCCAGTTTTTGCCCATTCAGTATGATATTAGCTGTGGGTTTTTCATAAATAGCTCTTATTATTTTGAGATACTTTCCATCAATACGGAATTTATTGAGCGTTTTTAGAATGAAGGGCTGTTGAATTTAGTCAAAAGCCTTTTCTGCATCTATTGAGATAATCATGTGGTTCTTGTCTTTGATTCTGTTTATATGCTGGATTACGTTTATTGATTTGCAAATGTTGAACCAGCCTTGCATCCCAGGGATGAAGCCCACTTGTTCATGGTGGATAAGCTTTTTGATGTGTTGCTGAATCCGGTTTGCCAGTATTTTATTGAGGATTTTTGCATCGATGTTCATCAGGGAGATTGGTCTACAATTCTCTTTTTTTGTTGTGTCTCTGCCAGGCTTTGGTATCAGGATGATGTTGGCCTCATAAAGTGAGTTAGGGAGGATTCCCTCTTTTTCTATTGATTGGAATAGTTTTAGAAGGAATGGTACCAGCTCCTCCTTGTACCTCTGGTAGAATTCAGCTGTGAATCCATCTGGTCCTAGACTTTTTTTGGTGGGTAGACTATTAATTGCTGCCTCAATTTCGGAGCCTGCTATTGGTCTATTCAGGGATTCAACTTCTTCCTGGTTTAGTCTTGGAAGAGTGTAAGTGTCCAGGAAATTATCCATTTCTTCTAGATTTTCTAGTTGATTTGTGTAGAGGTGTTTATAGTATTCTCTGATGGTAGTTTGTATTTCTGTGGGGTCGGTGGTGATATCCCCTTTATCATTTTTTATTGCATCTATTTGATTCCTCTCTCTTTTCTTCTCTATTAGTCTTGCTAGCGGTGTGCCAATTTTGTTGATCCTTTCAAAAAACCAACTCCTGGATTCATTGATTTTTTGGAGGGTTTTTTGTGTCTCTATCTCCTTCAGTTCTGCTCTGATCTTAGTTATTTCTTGCCTTCTGCTAGCTCTTGAATGTGTTTGCTCTTGCTTCTCTAGTTCTTTTAATTATGATGTTAGAGTGTCAAATTTAGATCTTTCCTGCTTTCTCTTGTGGGCATTTAGTGCTATAAATTTCCCTCTACACATTGCTTTAAATGTGTCCCAGAGATTCTGGTATGTTGTATCTTTGTTCTCATTGGTTTCAAAGAACATCTTTATTTCTGCTTTCATTTCGTTATGTACCCACTAGTCATTCAGGAGCAGCTTGTTCATTTTCCATGTAGTTGAGCGGTATTGATTGAGTTTCTTAGTCCTGAGTTCTAGTTTGATTGCACTGTGGTCTGAGAGACAGTTTGTTATAATTTCTGTTCTTTTACATTTGCTGAGGAGTGCTTTACTTCCAATTATGTGGTCAATTTTGGAATAAGTGTGATGTGGTGCTGAGAAGAATGTATATTCTGTTGACTTGGGGTGGAGAGTTCTATAGATGTCTATTAGGTCCGCTTGGTGCAGAGATGAGTTCAATTCCTGGATATCCTTGTTAACTTTCTGTCTTGTTGATCTGTCTAATGTTGACAGTGGAGTGTTGAAGTCTCCCATTATTATTGTATGGGAGTCTAAGTCTCTTTGTAAGTCTCTAAGGACTTGCTTTATGAATCTGGGTGCTCCTGTATTGGGTGCATATATATTTAGGATAGTTAGCTCTTCCTGTTGACTTGATCCCTTTACCATTATGTAGTGGCCTTCTTTGTCTCTTTTGATCTTTGATGGTTTAAAGTCTGTTTTATCAGAGACTAGGATTGCAACCCCTGCTTTTTTTTGGTTCTCCATTTGCTTGGTAGATCTTCCTCCATCCCTTTATTTTGAGCCTATGTATGTCTCTGCATGTGAGATGGGTCTCCAGAATACAGCAGACAGATGGGTCTTGACTCTTTATCCTATTTGCCAGTCAGTATCTTTTAATTGGAGCATTTAGTCCATTTTCCTTTAAGGTTGATATTGTTATGTGTGACCTTGATCCAGCCATTATGATATTAACTGGTTATTTTGCTCGTTAGTTGATGCAGTTTCTTCCTAGCCTCGATGGTCTTTACATTTTGGCATGTTTTTGCTATGGCTGGTACCGGTTGTTCCTTTCCATGTTTAGAGCTTCCTTAAGGGTCTCCTGTAAGGCAGGCCTGGTGGTGACAAAATCTCTAAGCATTTGCTTCTCTGTAAAGGATTTTATTTCTCCTTCACTTATGAAACTTAGTTTGTCTGGATATGAAATTCTGGGTTTAAAATTATTTTCTTTAAAAACGTTGAATATTGGCTCCCACTCTCTTCTGGCTTGTAGCGTTGCTGCCGAGAGATCTTCTGTTAGTCTGATGGGCTTCCCTTTGTGAGTAACCCGACCTTTGTCTCCGGCTGCCCTTAACATTTTTTCCTTCATTTCAACTTTGGTGAATCTGGCAATTATGTGTCTTGGAGTTGGTCTTCTGCAGGAATATCTTTCTTGAGTTCTCTGTATTTCCTGAATTTGAATGTTGGCCTGCCCTAATAGGTTGGGGAAGTTCTCCTGGATGATATCCTGAAGAGTGTTTTCCAACTTGGTTCCATTTTCCCTCTCACTTTCAGGCACCCGAATCAGACGTAGATTTGGTCTTTTTACATAATCCCATACTTCTTGCAGGCTTTGTTCATTTCTCTTTCTTCTTTTTTCTTTAGACTTCTCTTCTCGTTTCATTTCATTCTTTTGATCCTCAATCGCTGATACTCTTTCTTCCAGTTGATTGAGTCAGTTACTGAAGCTTGTGCATTTGTCACGTATTTGTCGTGTCATGGTTTTCATCTCTGTCATTTCGTTTATGACCGTCTCTGCATTAATTAGACTTGCTGTCAATTCTTCCACTCTTGTTTCAAGATTTTTAGTTTCTTTGTGCTGGGTACATAAGTCCTCCTTTAGCTCTGAGAATTTTGATGGACTGAGGCTTTCTTCTCTCATCTCGTCAAAGTCATTCTCTGACCAGCTTTGATTCGTTGCTGGCGATGGGCTGCACTCCTTTGCAGGGGAGTTTTTTTTTTGCTCTTATTTTTGAATTTCCAGCTTTTCTGCCCTGCTTTTTCCCCATCTTTGTGGTTTTATCTCTCTCTGGTCTTTGATGATGGTGTCTTACTGATGGGGTTTTGGTATAGGTGTCCTTCCTGTTTGATAGTTTTCCTTCGTACAGTCAGGACCCTCAGCTGTAGGTCAGTTGGAAATTGCTTGAGGTTCAGTCCAGACCCTGTTGGCCTAGGTATCAGCATCAGAGGTTGCAGAAGATAGAATATTGCTGAAGAGCGAGTGTACCTGTCTGATTCTTACTTTGGAAGCTTCCTCTTAGGGGTGTACTCCACCGTGTGAGGTGTGGGCTGTCAGCCTGCCCCTAGTGGGAGATGTCTCCCAGTTAGGCTACTCAGGGGTCAAGGACCCACTTGAGCAGGCAGTGTGTCCCTTCTCTGATCTCAACCTCCGTGTTGGGAGACCCACTGCTTTCTTCATACCGTCAGACAGAGTCGTTTGCGTCTGCGAAGGTTTCTGCTGCTTTTGTTGTTGTTGTTGTTAACTGTGCCCTGTCCACAGAGGTGGAGTCTACAGAGACAGGCAGGTTTCCTTGAGCTGCTGTGGGCTCCACCCAGTTCGAGCTTCCCAGCGGTTTTGTTTACCTACTTAAGTCTCAGCAATGGCGGCGTCCCTCCCCCAGCCTCCCTGCTGCATTGCAGTTAGACGGCAGACTGCTGTGTTAGCAATGATGGAGGCTCCGTGGGTGTGGGACCCTCCCAGCCAGATGTGGGATATATTCTACTGGTGTGCCCGTTTGCTTACAGTGCAGTATTGGGGTGGGAGTTACCCGATTTTCCAGGTGTTGTGTGTCACAGTTCCACTGGCTAGGAAAAGACATTCCCTCCCCCCTTGTGCTTCCCAGGTGAGGCGATGCCTCGCCCTGCTTCAGCTCTCGCTGGTCGGGCTGCAGCAACTGACCAGCACCGATTGTCCGGCACTCCCTAGTGAGATGACCCCAGTACCTCAGTTGAAAATGCAGAAATCACCAGTCCTCTGTGTCACTTGCACTGGGAGTTGGAGACTGCAGCTGTTCTTATTCGGCCATCTTGCTCCATGTAGCTGAGAATGGTGAAAATTTATGAGATGAATTCACACATCACAAAGCAGTTTCTCAGAAAGCCTCTTTTTGGTTTTTACCTGAGAATATTTCCTTTGTCACCGTAGGCTTCAATGCACTCTAAAATATCCTATTGCAGATTCCACGAAAACGTTGTTAGAAAACTGCTCAGTGAAAAGCACGTTGTAAAGATGGCCGAATAGGAACAGCTCCAGTCTCCAGCTCCCAGCGCGAGTGACACAGAAGACAGGTGATTTCTGCATTTTAAACTGGGGTACTGGGTTCATCTCACTAGGGAGTGCTGGACAATTGGTTCTGGCAGCTGCTGCAGCCCGACCAGTGAAAGCTGAAGCAGGGCAAGGCATCACCTCACCTGGGAAGCACAAGGTGGAAGGGAATCCCTTTTCCTAGCCAGGGAACTGAGACACACAACACCTGGAAAATCGGGTAACTCCCACCACAATACTGCACTTTACCAAGGGTCTTAGCAAACGGGCACTCCAGGAGATTATATCCCACACCTGGCCGGGAGGGTCCCATGCTGATGGAGCCTCTCTCATTGCTAGCAGAGGAGTCTGCAATCTAACCACAAGGCAGCAGCCATGCTGGGGGAGGGGCGCCCGCCATTGTTGAGGCTTAAGTAGGTAAACAAAGCCACTGGGAAGCTCGAACTGGTTGGAGCTCACAGCAGCTCAAGGAGGCTTGCCTGTCTCTGTAGACTCCACCCCTGGGGACAGGGCATAGCTAAACAACAACAACAACAAAAGAGCAGGAGAAACCTCTGCAGATTCAAACGACTCTGTCTGACAGTTTTGAAGAAAGCAGTGGATCTCCCAAAACAGAGGTTGAGATCTTAGAACAGACAGACTGCCTGCTCAAGTGGGTCTCTGACCCCTGAGTAGCCTAACTGGGAGACATCCCTGACTGGGGCAGACCGACATCCCACACCTCACATGGTAGAGTACACCCCTGAGAGGAGGCTTCCAAAGCAAGAATCAGGTGCTGGAGAAGATGTGGAGAAATAGAAACACTTTTACACTGTTGGTGAGATTGTAAACTACTTCAACCATTATGGAAAATAGTATGGCAATTCCTCAAGAATTTAGAACTAGAAGTACCATATTACCAAGCCATCCCTTTACTGGGTATATACCCAAAGGATTATAAGTCATGCTGCTGTAAAGACACACGCACACGTATGTTTATTGTGGCACTATTCACAATAGCAAAGACTTGGAATCAACCCAAATGTCCATCAGTGACAGACTGGATTAAGAATATGTGGCACATATATACCATGGAGTACTATGCAGTTATAAAAACGGATGAGTTTGTGTCCTTTGTAGGGACATGGATGCAGCTGGAAACCATCATTCTCAACAAGCTATCTCAAGAACAGAAAAACAAACACCACATGTTCTCACTCATAGGTGGGAATTGAATAATGAGATGACTTGGACTCGGGAAGGGGAACATCACACACTGGGACCTATCATGGGGAGGGGGGAGGGGGGAGGGATTGCATTGCGAGTTATAACTGATATAAATGACGAGTCGATGGGTGCTGAAGAGTTAATGGGTGCAGCACACCAACATGACACAAGTATACATATGTAACAAACCTGCACGCTATGGACATGTACCCTAGAACTTAAAGTATAACAATAATTTTTAAAAAACTTAAAAAAAAGTACGTTGTAACTCTGTGAGATTAATTCACACATTGCAAAGTAGTTTCTCCTAAAGCTTCTTTCTAGCTTTTATCTGAGGATATTTCCTTTTTCATTATAGGCCTCAATGTGTTCCCAAATATCACTTTGCAGATTCCATGAAAACAGTGTTATCAAACAGCTCTATTAAAAGAATCATGTAACTCTGTGCCATGAATTAACAAATCACAAATCAGTTTCAAATAAAGGTTCTTTCTAGTTTTTACATGAGGATGTTTTCTTTTCCGCCATTGGCTTCAATGTGCTCCCAAATATCCCATCTCAGGAACCTCAAAAATTTTGATGTCAAAGTTCTTCCTCAAGAGAAATGTTAACTCTATGAGATGAATGCAAGCATCACAAAGTAATTCCTCCAAAAGCTTCTCTCCAGTTGTTACCTGAAGTAATTTCTTTTTACATCTTAGGCCTCTATGACTCCCAAATATCCCTATGCAAATTCCACAAAAACAGTGCTAACAAACTGTACCACCAAAAGAATGATGTAACTCTGTGAGATAAATTGACCCATCACAAAGCAGTTTCTCAGGAAGTCTCTTTCTAATTTTTATCTAAGAAGAATTATTTTTCCACTCTAGGCTTCAATGTGCCCCTAAATATCCCTTCTCAGCACACAAACAGTGATGCCAACATGCTCCCTCAACAGAAACGTTTAGTTCGATGAGATGAATGCACACATCAGAAAGGAATTTCTCAGAAATCTTCTCTCCAGTTTTTAACTGAAGATATTTCCTGTTTTGCCACTGGACTCTATGCACTCCTACATATCACAAAGAGATTTCTTTGAAAGTTTCCTTCTAGGTTTTATCTGTGGATATTTCCGTGGTTACCATAGGCTTCAATGTGGTACAAAGTATCCCTTCTCAGGTTCCCTAAAAACGGTGCTACCAAATTACTCCATGAAAAGAATTGTGTAACTCTGTGAGAAAAATTCAAAAATCACAAAGCAGTTTCTCAGAAAGGTTCTTTCTGGTTTTTGTGTGAGGATATTTCCTTTTTCACCACTTGCTTCAAGGTGGTAGTGAATATCTCTTTGCAGATTCCACGAAAACAGTGTTAGCAAATGGCTCCATGAAAAGAAAGGTGTAATCTGTGAGATGAATTCACAGATCACAAAGCGGTTTCTCATAAAGGTTCTTTTTGGTTTATGTCTGAGTATTTTACTTTGTCACCATAAGCCTCAATGCGCTCTGAAATATTCCATAGCAGATTCCAAGAAAACAGTGTTAGCAAACTGCTCAATGAAAGAATGGTGGGACATTTTTTTCTACTTTTTAATTGAGTATATATCCTTTTTCACTTGGGTTCAGTGCACTCCCAAATATCCCTTTGCAGATTCCATTAAAAGAGTGTTAGCAAACTGCTCTATGAAAAGAAAGGTGTAACTCTGTGAGATGAATTCACATATCACAATGCTGTTTCTCACAAACCTTCTCTCTAGTTTTATCTGAGGATATTATCATTTTCAACATATTCCTGAAGTCTCTCTCGAATATCTTATTACAGAATAATCGAAAAAATTGTTAGCAAACTTCCCAATGAAAGAACAGTGTAACTCTATGAGATGAATTCGTGCATCACAAAAGCCGTTTCACAGAAAGCTTCTTTTTGGCTTTATCTAAGGATACTTCCATTGTCTCCATAGACTTCAATGAACTCCCAAATATCCTACTGCACATTCCACAAAAACAGTGTTATTAAACTTCTCATTGAAAAGAATAGTGTAACTCTGAGAGATGATTTCACACATCACAAAGTAGTTTCTCAGAGAGCTTCCTTCTAGTTTCTATCTGAGGATATTTCCTTTTTAACCATAGGCCTTAATGCACTCCGAAATATCCCTTTGCAGTTTGCAAGAAAACAGTGTTAGCAAATTGTTCACTGAAAAGAACAGTATAAATCTGTGAGATGAATTCACATATCAGAAAACAGTTTCTCAGAAAGCTTCTTTCTAGTTATTATCTTAGGATATTTCCCCGTTCACTATAGGCCTCAATACACTACAAAATATCCCTTTGGAGATTCCATGAAAACAATGTTTGCAAGATGCTCCATAAAAAGGAAGGTGTAATTCTGTGAGATGAATTCATACATCTCAAAGAAATTTCTCAGAAAGCCTCTTTCTACTTTTATCTGAAGATATTTACTTTGTCACCATAGGCTTCTATGTGATCCAAAATATTCCTTGTGAGGTTCCTTAATATCAGTGCTACCAAATTTATCCATGAGAGGAACCGTGTAACTCTATGAGATGAAATAACACAGCAAAAACCAGTTTCTCAGAAAACTTCTTTCTCGATTTTATCTGAGTATATTTCCTTTTTCACTATAGACCTCTATACGCTCCCAAATATCCCTTTGCAGATTCCACAAAAACAGTGTTAGCAAACTGCTCCATAAAAAGAAAGGTGTAACCTTCTGAGTTGAATTCACACAACACAACGAAGTTTCTCAGAAAGCTTCTTTCTAGTTTTTATCTGAGGATAATTCCTTTGTCACCAAAGCTTCAATGCAATCCAAAATATCCCTTCACAGATTCCCCAAAAACAGTGCTACCAAACTGCTCCATGAAAACAATGGTGTAACTCTGTGAGATGAGTTCACAAATCCAAAGCAGTTTCTTAGAAAGCTTCTTTCTAGTTTTTTCTGAGGATGTTTCCTTTTTCATTATAGGCCTCAATGTCCTTCCAAATATCCCTTTGCAGATTCCACGGAAACAGAAATAGCAAAGTGCTCCAAGAAAAGAAAGTTGTAACTCTGTGTGGTGAACTAATACATCACAAGGCAGTTTCTCAGAGAGCTTCTTTCCAATTTTTATATGAGGATATTTCCTTTGTCTCCATAAGATTCAATGCAATCCAAATTATCCCTTCTCAGATTCCCCAGAAACACTGCTAGTAAACTGCTCCATGAAGAGAGTCGTGTAACTCTGGGGTGAATTAGCACATCACAAAGTGGTTTCTCAGAAAGCTTCTTTATAGTTTGTATATGATATTATTTAATTTGTCACCCTAAGCATGAATGTGCTCTGAAATCTTCCATTGCAGATTCCAAGAAAACAGTGTTAGCAAACTCCTCAATGAAAAGAACAATGTAACTCAGTGAGATGAATTCACACATCACAAAGGAGTTTCTCAGAAAGCTTCTTTCTAGTTTTTATATATGGATATCTCCTTTTAAACCATAGACTTCAATGTCCTCCCAAACATTCCTTCTCAGACACCACAAAAAATTGATGCCAAAATGTTCCCTCAACAGAAACGTTTAGCTGTATGAGATGAATGCAAGAATCACAAAGGATTTTCTCTGAAAGCTTCTCTGCAGTTTTTTTCCTGGAGATTTTTCTTTCACCTTAGAAATATATGTGCTCCCAAATTTCCCATTACAGATTCCACAAAAACAGTGTTACCAAACTGCCCTATGCAAAGAAATATTTAACTCTGTAAGGTGAATTCACCCATCACAAAACAGTCTCTCAGAAAGCTTATTTCTAGCTTTTATCTGAGCTTATTTCCTTTTTCACCGTAGGCTTCTCTGTGCTTTGATTATCCCTTTGTAGAATCCACAAAAACAGGATTAACAAACTGCTCAATGAAAAGAATCGTTTACCTCTGGGAGATGAATTCAACCATCACAAAGAGATTTCTCAGAAGGCTCCTTTCTACCTTTCATCTGTGCAGTGTATATACTTTTCCACCATCAGCCTCAATGCATTCCCAAATATCCTTTCTCAGACACCAATAAAACAGTGATGCCAAACTGGTCAATCCAAAATATGGTTTATCTCTGTCAGATGAATGCACACATTACAAAACAATTTCTCAAAACCTTCTCTCCGTTTTTATTTGAAGACATTTTCTTTTTCACCATCAGCCTCTATGAGTTCCCAAATATTCCTTTGCAGGTTCTCCAAAAACAGTGCTACCAAACTGGTCAATGAAAAGAAAGGTGTAACTCTGTGAGATGACTTCCCCCATCACAAAGTAGTTTCTGAAAAAGCTTCTTTCTAGTTTTTATCTGAGAATGTTTCTTTTTTCACCATAGGCCTCAAGGTGCTCCCACATATCCCTTTGCAAATTTCAGGAAAGCAGTTTCAGCAAACTGCTGTATGAAAGAAAAGGTGTAACTCAATGAGATGAACTCACACATCACAAAGAACTTTCTCAGAAAACTTCTTTCTAGTTTTTATCTGAATATATTTCCTTAGTCACCTAGGGCTCCAATGCGATCCAAAATATCCCTTCTCAGATTCCACAAAAGCAGTGCTACCAAACTGATCAATGAAAAGGATTGTGTAACTCTGTGAGATGAATTAACACATCACAAAGCGGTTTCTCAGAGATCTTCTTTCTAGTTTTTATATGAGGATATTTCCTTTATCACCATAAGCTTCAATGAACTCCTAAATATCCCATTGCAGATTCCAAGAAAACTGTGTTAGCACACTGTTCCATGAAAAGAACAGTGTAACTCTGTGAGATGAATTTACACATCAGAAAGAAGTTTCTGAGAAAGCTTCTTTATAGTTTTTATGTGAGGATTTTTATTTTTCAACCATAGGTCTCAAAGCACTCACAAATATCCCATTGCAGATTCCAAAAAACTGTGTTAACAAACTGCTACCTGAAAAGAAATGTGCGTCTCTGTGAAATGAATTCACACACTGCAATGCACTTTCTCAGAAAGTTTATTTCTAGTATTTATCTGAGAATATTTTCTTTTTCACCATTTGCCTCAATGTACTCACGGATATGCCTTTGTAGATTCCACGAAAATATTGTTAGCACACTGCTCCATAACAAAAATGTGTAAATCTGTGAGATGAATTCACACATTGTAAAGCAGTTTCTCAGAAAGCTTCTTTTTGGTTTTTGTTGGAGGATATTTCCTTTGTCAGCCTAGGCTTCAATGCTCTCCCAAATATCCTATTGCAGATTCCACGAAGAGTGTCATCAAACTGTTCAATGTAAACAACAGTGTAACTCTGTGAGATGAACTCACACATGTTGAAGTAGTTTCTCAGAAATCTTCTTTCTAGTTTTTAATTGAGGATATTTCCTTTGTCACCGTAAGCTTCAATGTGACCCAAAATATCTCTCCTCAGATTCTCAAAAAAAGGTGATACCAAACTGTTCCATGAAAAGTATGGTGTAACTCTGTAAGGTGAATTCACTTGTCACAAAGATGTTTCTCAGAAAACTTCTTTCTAGTTTTTATCTGAGTATATTTCCCTTTTCAATGTATTAATCAATGCACTCCCAAATACCGCATAGATTAATCGAAAAAAGTGTTAGCAAATTTCTCAATGAAAAGAATGGTGTACCTCTTTGAGATTAGTTCACACATCACAAAGAAGTTTCACAGAATGCTTCTTTTGGACTTTTATCTGTGGAAAATTCCTTTATCACCATAGGCTTCAATGCACTCCCAAATATCCTATTGCAGAATGCACAAAAACTATGTTATCAAACTGCTCAAAGAAAAGAACAGTGAAACTCTGTAAGATGAATTGACACATCACAAAGCTGTTTTTCAGAAGGCTTCTTTCTGGTTTTTATATGAGGAAGTTCAGTTTTCACATAGGCATCAAAGGCTCCGGAATATCACATTGTACAATCCATGAAAACAGTGTTAGCAAACTACTCAATGAAAAGATCAGTGTAACTGTTTGAGTTTAATTCATGCATCACAAAGCGGTTTCTTAGAAAACTTCTTTCTAGTTCTTGTCTGAGGGTATTTCCTTTGTCAACACATGCTTCAATGTGATCCAAAATATCTCTTCTCAGATTCCCCAAAAACACTGCTAAGAAACTGTTACATGAAGAGAATCACGAAACTCTGTGAGATGAATTAACACATCAGAAAGGGGTTTCTCAGAAAGCTTCATTCTAGTTTCTATATGAGGATATTTCCATTGTCACCATATGTCTCAAAGCACTCTCAAATATCCCTTTGCAGATCCAAGAAAACAGTGCTACCAAACTGCCCAATGAAAAGAACAGTGTAACTCTGAGAGATGAATTCACACATCACAAAGCAGTTTCCCAGGAAGTTTCTTTCTAGTTTATATCTGATTATATCTCCTTTTGTCTGAGGATATTTCTTTTATCAATATAGGCAAAATATCCCTTTATAGATTCCACGAAAACAGTGTTACCCAACTGCTCCATGAAAGAAAGATGTAACTCTGTGAGATGAATTCAAACATCATGAAGCACTTTCTCAGAAAGATTCATTACAGTTTTTATCTGAGGATATTTTGTTTCTCACCAAAGGCCTCAATCCGATAAAAACAAATCCCTTCTCAGATTCCCTAAACCAGTGCTATCAATCTGCTCCATGGAAAGAATTGTATAACTCTGTGAGATGAATTCATAAATAACAAAGCAGTTTCTCAGAAAGTATCTTTCAAGTTTTTGTCTGAGGATATTTCCCGTTTCACAATAAGTTTCAGTGCGTTCCAAAATATATCATTGCAGACTGCAAGAAACCAGTGTTAACAAACTGCTCAATGAGAAGAACAGTGTAACTCTGAATTGAATTCACACATAAGAAAGCCGTTTCTCAGAAAGCTTCTGTTTGGTATTTATCTGAGGATATTTGTTTTGTCTTCATAGGCATCAATGTGCTCCCAAATTTCCTATTGCAGATTCCAGGAAAACAGTGTTATCAAACTGCTCAATGAAAAGAATGGTGTAACTCTGTGAGATGAATTCACACATCACAAAGCAGTTTCTCAGAAAGCTTCTTTTTGGTTTTCCTGTGAGGATGTTTCCTTTTTCACAGTAGGCCTCAACGCGCTCCCAAATATTCCTTTGCAGATTCCATGAAAACAGTGTTAGCAAACTACTCCATGAAAAGAAAGGCGTAATTCTGTGAGATGAACTCATACGTCACAGTAACTTTCTCAGAAAGATTCTTTCTAGTTTGTATCTGAGGATATTTCCTTTGTAATCATATTCATCAATGTGATACAAAATATCCCTTCTCAGATTCCCCAAAAACAGTTCTACCAAACTGATCCATGAAAAAAAAGCTATAATTCTGTGATATGAATTCACAAGTCAGAAAGCAGTTTCTTAGAAGCATTCTTTCTAGGTTTTCTCTAAGGATATATCCTTTGTCACTATCAGCTTCAATGCACACCAAAATGTCACATTGTGAATTCCAAGAAAACAGTGTTAGCAAACTGCTCAATGCAGAGGACAGTGTATCCCTGTGAGATGAAATCACACATCACAAAGCTGTTTCTCAGAAAGCTTCTTTCTAGTTTTTATCTGAGGATATTTTCTTTTTCATCATATTTCTCAATGCACTCTCGAATATCCCATTGCAGATTCCAAGACAAAAGTGCTAGCAAACGTCTCAATGAAAGAATGGTGTAACCCTGTGAGATGAATTCACACAACACAAAGCAGTTTCACAGAAAGCTTCTTTTTGGTTTTTATCTGAGGATATTTCCTTTGTCAACATAAGCTTCAAAGTGCCCACAAATATAATATTGCAGATTCCACAAAAACAGAGTTATCAAACTACTCAGTGAAAAGAATGGTGTAACTCTGTAAGATGAATTAACACATCACAAAGTTGTTTCTCAGAAAGTTTCTCTCTAGTTTATGTCTGAGAATATTTACTTTCTCACTACAGGACACAATGCGCTCCCTATTATCCTACTGCAGATTCCATGAAAAGAGTGTTATCAAGCTACTCAATGAAAAAAATGGTGTAACACTCTGAGGGGAATTCACACATTGCAAAGCAGTTTCTCAGAAAGCTTCTTTCTAGTTTTAATCTGAGGATATTTCCTTTGTCAACATAGGCTTCAAGGCGATCCAAAATATCCCCTCTGAGACTCCCCAAAAACAGTGCTACTAAACTGCTACATGAAAAGAATGGTGTCACTCTGTCAGATAAATTAAGACATCATAAAGAAGTTTCTCAGAAGGCTTCTTTCTAGTTTTAATCTGAGGATATTTCCGTTGTCACCATAGGCTTCAATGTAATCTAAAATATCCCCTCTCAGATTCCCCCAAAACAGTGCTACTAAACTGCTCCATGAAAACCATGGTGTATCTCTGTGAGATGAATTCCCACATCAGAATGCTGTTTTTCAGAAAGCTTCTTTATAGTTTTTATCTGAGGACATTTTCTTTTCTACCATATTACTCAATGCACTCTGGAATATCTCATTTCAGATACCATGACAAAAGGGTTAGGAAATTTATAATGAAAAGAACAGTGTAATTCTGTGAGCTTAATTCACACATCAAAAAGCAGTTTCAAAGAAGCCTTCTTACGCCTTTTTATCTGAGGATATTTGCTTTGTCACCATAGGCTTCAATGTGCTCCTAAAAATACCCTGTTGCAGATTTTAAAACACTCTTAACACACCACTACATGAAAAGAAATTTGTACCTCTGTGAGATGAATTCACACAACACAAAGAAATTTCTCAGAAAGCTTTCTTTTATTTTTATCTCAGGATATTTCTTTGTCACCATACTCTTCAATGTGATCCAAAATATTCCTTCTCACATTCCCCAAAACAACGGTAACAAACAGGTCCATGAAAAGAGTCTTGAAACTCTGTTAAATGAATTGACACGTAACAAAGCAGTTTCTCAGAAAGCTTCTTTCCTGTTTTTATCTGAGGATATTTCCTTTGTCACCATTGGCTTCAAGGCAATCCAAAATATCCCTTCTCAGCTTCCCCAAAAACACTGCCAGCAAACTGATACATGAAAAGAATTGTGTAACTCTGTGTGATGAATTAAAAATTCGCACAGCAGTTTCTCAGAAAGTTTCATTCTAGTTTTTACATGATATTATTTAATTTGTCAAGGTAAGCATCAATGTGCTCTGAAATATCCCATTGCAGATTCCAAGAAAACAATGTTATCAAACTGCTCAATGAAAAAAACAGTGTAACTCTGTGAGATGAATTGACACATCACAAATGAGTTTCTCAGAAAGCTTCTTTCTAGTTTTTATCTGAGGGTATTTCCTTTATCACCATAAGAATCAATGCGCACCCGAATATCCCTTTAAAGATATCACGAAAACAGCATTACCAAACTGCTCCATGACAAAAATGGTGTAACCCCGTGAGATGAATTCACACATTACAGAGAACTTACTCAGAAACTTCTTTCTAGTCTTTATCTGAGGATATTTCATTAGTCACCATAAGCTTCAATGAAATCCATACTATGCCTTCTCAGATTCCTCAGAAACAGTGCTACCAAACTGTTCCATGAAAAGAATCATGTAAGTCTGTGAGATAAATTAACAAACACAAAGTAGTTTCTCAGAACACTTATATATATTTTTAATCTGAGGACATTTCCTTTGTCACCATAGGCTTCAATGTGATTCAAAATATCCCTTCTCAGATTCCCCAAAAACAGTGCTACCAAACTGCTCCAGGAAAAGAATGATGTAACTCTGTGAGATGAATTAACACATCACAATGCAGTTTTCCAGAAAACTTTTTTCTAGTTTTTATATGAAGATATTTCCTTTGTCAGCATAAGCTTCAAGACACTCTGAAATATCCCATTGCAGATTACAAGAAAACAGTGTTAGCAAACTGATCAATGAAAAGAAAGGTGTAACTCTGTGAGATGAATTCACACATCACAAAGAAGTTTCTCTGAAAGCTTCTTTCTAATTTTTATCAGAAAATATTTCCTTTATCACCATAGGCCTCAAAGCGCTCCAAAATATCCGTGTGAGGATTGCACTAAAGCACTCTTAACACACCACTACATGAAAAGAAAATTGTACCTCTGTGAGATGAATTCACACAACACAAATAAATTTCTCAGAAAGCTTTCTTTTATTTTTTATCTCAGGATATTTCTTTGTCACCATACTCTTCAATGTGATCCAAAATATTCCTTCTCACATTCCCCAAAAACAATGGTACCAAACTGGTCCATGAAAAGAGTCTTGAAACTCTGTTAGATGAATTCACCCGTAATAAAGCAGTTTCTCATAAAGCGTCTTTCTAGTTTTTCTATGGCGGTATTTCCTTTGTCACCAAAAGCTTCAAGGCTCTCCAGAATACACTGTTACAGATTCCATGAAAACAGTGTTATCAAACTTCTCTATGAAACAGCAGTATAACTCTGTGAGACGAATTCACACAACACAAAGCTGTTTCTCAGAAAGCTTCTTTCTAGTTTTTATCTGAAAATATTTCGTTTATCACCATAAGCTTCAACGTGATTCAAAATATTCCATCTCAGATTTCCGAAAAACAGTCCTACCAAACTTCTCCACGAAAGGAATCAGGTAAACCTGTGAGATCAATTAACACATCACAAAGCAGTTTCTCAGAAATCTTCTCTTTGTTTCTCTGAGGATATTTTCTTTTTCACTACAGGCCTCAAAGTGCTCCCAAATATCCCTTTGCAGAATCCATAAAAAAGTGATAGCAATGTGCTCCAAGAAAAGAAAGATATAACTCTGTGAGGTGAATTAACACATCACAAAGCAGTTTTTCAGAAAGCTTCTTTCCAGTTTTTATCTGAAGATATTTCCTTTGTCACCACTGGCTTCAAGGCAATCCAAATTATCCCTTCTCAGCTTCCCCAAAAACACTGCCAGCAAACTGATACATGAAAATAATTGTGTAACTCTGTGTGATGAATTAAAAAGTCACAGAGCAATTTCTCAGAAGGATTCATTCTTGTTTTTAGAAGATATTGTTTAATATGTCAAGGTAAGCATCAATGTGCTCTGAAATATCCCATTGCAGATTCCAAGAAAACAATGTTATCAAACTGCTCAATGAAAAAAACAGTGTAACTCTGTGTGATGAATTCACAGATCACAAGTGAGTTTCTCAGAAAGCTTCTTTCTAGTTTTTATCTGAGGGTATTTCCTTTATCACCATAAGAATCAATGCACACCCGAATATCTTTTTACAGATGTCACGAAAACAGTGTTACCAAACTGTTCCATGACAAAAATGGTGTAACCACACGAGATGAATTCACACATTACAGAGAACTTACTCAGAAACTTCTTTCTAGTCTTTATCTGAGGATATTTCATTAGTCACCATAAGCTTCAATGAAATCCATATTATGCCTTCTCAGATTCCCCAGGAACAGTGCTACCAAACTGTTCCATGAAAAGAATCATGTAAGTCTGTGAGATTAATTAACAACCACAAAGTAGTTTATCAGAAAACTTATTTTTTTTTACTCTGAGGACATTTCCTTTGTCACCATAGGCTTCAATGTGATCCAAAATATCCCTTCTCAGATTCCCCAAAAATAGTGCTGTCAAACTGCTCCATGAAAAGAATGATGTAACTCTGTGAGTTGAATTAACACATCACAATGCAGTTTGTCAGAAAACTTTTTTCTAGCTTTTATATGAAGACATTTCCTTTGTCAGCATAAGCTTCAATGCACTCTGAACTATCCCATTGCAGATTACAAGAAAACAGTGTTAGCAAATTTCTCAATGAAGAGAACAGTGTAATTCTGTGAGATGAATTCACACAACGCAAAGCTGTTTCTCAGAAAGTTTCTTTCTAGTTTTTATCTGAGGATATTTCCCTTATCACCATAGGCCACAAAGCACTCCAAAATATCCCTGTGCACATTGCACAAAAACACTGTTAGCACACCGCTACATAAAAAGAAAGGTGTGCCTCTGTGAGATGAACTCACACATCACAACGAAATTTCTCAGAAAGCTTTCTGTTAGTTTTATCTCAGGATATTTCCTTTGTCACAAAAACAGTGATGCTGAATTGCTCAATCAACGAAAAGATTAAACTCTATGAGATGAATATATACATCACAAAACTGTTTCTCGAAAACTTCTCTCCAGTTTTTATCTGATGTTATTTCCTTTTTTACCATAGACTTCTAGGAGGTCCCGAATATCCCTTTTCAGATTCCATAAAAACAGTGCTGCCAAACTGCTCAAAGAAAATAAAGGTGGAACTCTGTGGGATGAATTCACCCATCACAAATAAATTTCTCAGAATACTTCTTTCTAGTTTTTATCTCAGGATATTTCCTTTTCCACTATCAGCTTCCATGCACACCCAAATATCTAATCTCAGACACCACAAAAACAGTGACTACAAACTGCTCTCCCAAAAGAAAGTTTTACCTTTATGAGATGAATGCAGGCATCACAAAGGAGTTATCACAAACTTTCTTTCCAGGTTCAACCTGAAGATATTTCCTCTTTCAACAATGGTCTCTATCCACTCTCGAATATCCCTTTCCATATTCCAAAAAAAGTGTTACCAAACTGCTCAATGAAAGTAAAGATTTTACTCTGTGAGGTGAATTCACCCATCACAAAACAGTCTCTCAGAAAGCTTCTTTATAGTTTTAATCTGAGGGTATTTCCTTTTTCACCATAGCCTTCTCTGCACTCTGAATATCACTTTGTAGATTGCACAAAAACTGGATTATCAAATAGCTCAATGAATAGAATGGTTTACCTCTGGGAAATGAAATCACTCATCACAAAGAAATTTTCAGAAAGCTCCTTTCCAGTTTTTATCTGTGCATATTTACTTTTAAACCAACAGCCTCAATGCACTCCCTAATATCCCTCCTCACACTCAACAAAAACAGTGAGGCCATACTGCTCAATCAACAAAAATTGTTTACCTCTATGAGGTAAATACACACATCACAAAACAGTTTCTCAAAAACATTCTATCCAGTTTCAATCTGCAGATATTTCCTTTTTTGCCATAGGCCTCCATGAGGTCCCGAAAATCCCTTTGCAGATTCCCCAAAAATAGCACTACCAAACGTCTCAATGAAAAGAAAAATGTAACACTTTGAGATGAATTAACTCATCACAAAGCAGTTTCTCAGAAAGCTTCTTTCTAGTTTTTATCTGAGGATAATTCCTTTTTCACTATAGACTTCAATGCGCTCTGGAATATCCCATGGCAGGTTCCATGAAAACACTGTTAGCAAACTGCTCCATGAAGACAAAGGTGTAACTCTTTAAGATGAATCCATACATCACAAAGAACTTTCTCAGAAAGCTTCTTTCTAGTTTGTATCTGAGGATATATCCTTTGTCACTGTAGGTTTCAATGCGATCCAAATTATCCCTTCGTAGATTCCCCAAAAACACAGCTAACAACCTGATCCATGAAAGGGATCATGTAACTCTATGAGATGAATTAACACATCCCAAAGCAGTTTCTCAGAAAGCTTCTTTCTATTTTTATATGAGGATACTTCCTTTGCCACGCTAAGCTTCAATGCACTCCAAAATATCGCATTGCAGATTCCAAGAAAACAGTGTTAGCAAACTGTTCAATGAAAAGAATAGTGTAACTGTGTGAGATAAGTTCACACATCACAAAGCAGTTTCTCAGAAAGCTTCTTTTTGGTTTTTATCTGAAGGTGTTTCCTTTGTCATCATAGGCTTCAATGCACTCCCAAATATCCTATTGAAGATCCCTTGAAAGCAGTGTCATCAAACTGCACAATGAAAACACCTGTGTACCTCTGTGAGATGAATTCACCGATCCAAAAGTAGTTTCTCAGAAAGCTTCTTTTTAGTTTAAATATGAGAATAGTTCCATAGGCTTCAAAGTGCTCCCAAATAACTTCTCTCAGATATCACAAAAACAGTGATGTCAAACTTCTCAATCAGCAAAAATGTTATAGTCTGAGATGAATATAGACATCCCACCACCATTTCTTGAGAAGCTTCTCCAAAGTTTTAATCTGAAGTTATTTCCGTTTTCACCATATTCCTCTAGGAGCTCCCGAATATCCCTTTGTAGATTCCATAAAAACAGTGCCACCAAACTGCTCAAAGAAAGGAAAGGTGTAACTATCTCTGACAAATTCACCCATCACAAAGAAATTTCTCTGAAAGCTCCTTTCTAGTTTTTTTCTGTGCGTGTTTACTTTTCCACCATCAGCCACAATGCGCTACTAAATATCCCTTCTCAGACACCACAAATACAGTGATGACAAATTGCTCAATCAACAAAATGACTTTTTTGTATGAGGTGAATACACACATCACAAAATAGTTATTCAAAAACCATCTCTCCAGTTTTGATCTGAAGATATTTCCTTTTTCACCATATACCTCTATGAGCTATGAAAAATCCCTTTGCAGTCTCCCCAAAAACAGTGTTACCAAACTGCTCAATGAAAAGAAAGGTGTAACTCTGCATGATGCATTCACCCATCACAAAACAGTTTCTCAGAAAGCTTCTTTCTAGTTTTTATATGAGGATATTTCCTTTGTCACTGTATTCCTCAATGTGCTTCTGAATATGTCGTTGAAGATTAAACGACAAAAGTGTTAGCAAACTTCTCAATGATAAAAACAGTGTTTCTTGGTGAGATGTATTCACACATGATGAAGCGGTTTCACAGAAAGCTTCTTTTGGGTTTTTTTCTGAGGATATTTTCTTTATCACCATAGTCTTCAATGCCCTGGCAAATATCCTATTGCAGGTTCCATGAAAGAAGTGTTATCAAACTACTGCATGAAAAGAAAAGTGTAAGTCTGTGAAATTATTTCACACATCAAGAAGAACTTTCTCAGAATTCTTTCTAGTTTTTATCTGAAGATAATTCCTTTGCCATCTTAAGCTTCAATGCAATCAAATATATCCCATCTCAGATTCCCCAAAAACAGTGCTACCAAACTGATCCATGAAAAGAATCGTGTACCTCTGTGAGATGAATTAAAACATCAAAAAGTTGTTTCTCAATATGCTTCTTTCTAGTTTTTATATGAGGATATTTCCTTTGTCACCATATTGTCACCTTTGTCACCTTTGTCACCAATTTCCTTAGAAATATCCCATTTCAGAATCTTAGAAAAGAATGTTAGCAAACTGGTAAATGAAAAGAACACTGTATCTCCATGAGATGAATTCACACAAGACAAAGCAGTTTCTCAGAAAACTTATTTCTAATTTTTGTCTTAGGATATTTTCTTATTCACCATAGGCCTCAGGGCACTCGGAAATATCCCTTTGCAGATTCCACGAAAACAGTGATAGCAAACTGCTCAATGAAAAGAACGGTGTTACTCAGTGAGATGAATTCACACATCACAAAGCAGTTTCACCAAAAGCTACTTTTTTGTTTTTATCTGGAGATATTTCCTTTGTCAATATAAGTTTCAATGCGTTCCTAAATACCCTATTGCAGATTCCATGAACACAATTGTTATCAAACTTCTCAATAAAAGAATGGTGTAATTCTGAAAGGTGAATTCACAAATCCCAAAGCTGTTTCCCAGAAAGTTTCCTTCTAGTTTTTACATAAGAATATTTACTTTTTCACTATAGGCCTCAATGCACTCTAGAATATCCTATTGTAGATTCCATGAAAACAGAGTTACCAAACTGCTCCATGAAGAGAAAGGTGTAACTTTCTGAAATGAATTCACACATCACAAACAACTTCCTTAGAAAGCTTCTTTCTAGTTTTTATCTGAGGATATTTCCTTTGTCACCGTAGGCTTCAATGCGATTCAAAATATCTCTTCTCAGATTCTCCAAAAACAGTGATACCAAAGTGATCTATGAAAAGAATCATGTAACTCTGTGAAATAAATTCACACATCTCAAAGCAGTTTCTCAGAAACCTTCTATTTTTTATATTAGGGTATTTCCTTTTCCAGCTTAGAATTCAATGCACTTCCAAATATCCCTTCCCAGACACCACAAAAACAGTGATACCACAGTGTTCCCTCAACAGTAACGTTTAGCTCTATGAGATGAATGCACACATCACAAAGGAGTTTTTCCTAAATCTTATCTCCTGTTTTTCCCTGAAGAATTCTCTTTTTTCACCGTTGGCCTCTATGTGTTGCAAATATTCCACTGCAGATTTCTCTAAAACAGTGCTACCGAACAGTGCAGTGAAAAGAAAGGTTTATCTCTATGAGGCATATTCACCCATAACAAAGTAGTTTATCAGGAAGCTTCTTTTCAGTTTTTATCTGAGGATATTTTCTTTTCCACCATGGCTTCAATGCGCTCCCAAATATTCCTTCTCAGACACCACAAAAACAGTGATGCCAAACTGCTCCGTCAACAGAAACGTTTAGCTCTATGAGATGAATGCACACATCACAAAGGAGTTTCTCAGAAAGCTTCTCTCCAGTTTTTACTTGGAGATATTTTCTTTTTCACCATTGGACTCTATGCGCTCCCAAATATCCCTTTGCAGATTCCACAAAAACAGTGGACCAAACTGCTCAATGAAAAGACACGTTTAACTCTATGTGATGAATTCACCCATCACAAAACTGTTTCTCAGAAAGCTTCTTTCTAGTTTAAATCTGAGGATATTTCCTTTTTCACCATAGGCTTCAATGTGCTCCCAAATAACTCCTCGCAGATACGACAAAAACAGTGAGGATGAACTACTCAATTAACAAAAGGTTAAACTCTATGAGATGAATACACACATCACAGAACTGTTTCTTGAAGAGCTTCTCTCCAGTTTTCATCTGACGTTATTTCCTTTTTCACTATAGGCCTCTAGGAGCTCCTGAATATCCCTTTGCAGGTTCCATAAAAACAGTGCTACCAAACTGCTCAAAGAAAATAAACGTGTAATTCTGTGTGATGAATTCATGCATCCCAAATAAATTTCTCAGAAAGCTTCTTTCTAGTTTTTATTGCTGGATATTTCCTTTTCCACCATCGGCTTCCATGTGCTCCCAAATATCCCTTGTCAGATAGCACAAAAACAGTGATGCCCAACTCCTCTCTCAATAGAAAGCTTTACCTCTATGAGATGAATGCGCACATCACAAAGGAGTTATCAGAAACTCTCTTTCCTGTTTTACCTGAAGATATTTCCTTTTACAACACTGCCCTCTATCTGCTCCCAAATATCCTTTGTATATTCCACAAAAACAGTGCTAACAAACTGCTCAATGAAAAGAAAGATTTAACTCTGTGAGATGAATTCACCCATCAGAAAACAGTCTCTCAGAGGACTTCTTTCTAGTTTTGATCTCAGGGTATTTACTTTTTCACCATAGGCTTCCCTGCATTCCTAATATCCCTTTGTACATACCACAAAAACAAGTTTACCAAACTGCTCAATGAAAAGAATGGTTTGTCTCTGGGAGATGAATTCACCCATCACAAAGAAATTTCTCAGTAAGCGCCTTTCTAGTTTTTGTGTGTGCATATTTACTTTTCCACCATCCACCTCAATATGCTCCCAGATATCGCTTCTCAGACATCACACAAACAGTGATGAAAAACTGCTCAATCAACAAAATGGTTTATCTCCATGAGGTGAGTATGAGGTGAATACACATATCACAAAACGTTTTCTCAAAAACTTTCTCTCCAGTTTATACTGAAAATATTTCCTTTTTCACCATCAGCCTCTATGAGCTCCAGAAAATCTCTTTGCAGATTCCCCAAAAAGAATGCTACCAAACTGCTCAATGAAAAGAAAGGTGTAAACCTGTGAGGTGAATTCAGCTGTCACAAAGCGGTTTGTAAGAAAGCTTTTTTTCTAGTTTTTATCTGAGGATATATGCTTTTTCACCATAGGCCTCAAAGCACTCACAAATATCCCTTTGCAGATTCCAGGAAAACAGTGTTTGCAAACCGCTCCATGAAAAGAAAGGTGTAATTCTGTGAGATAAATTCACACATCACAAACAACTTCCTCAGAAAGCTTCTCTCTAGTTTTTATCTGAGAATATTTCCTTTGTCACCAAAATTTTCAAAGCGATCCAAAATATCCCTTCTCAGATGCACCAAAAAGAGTGCTACCAAACTGCTCCATGAAAGCAATTGTGTAACTTTGTGAGATGAATTAATACATCAGAAAGCAGCTTCTCAGAAAGTGTCTTTCTAGTTTATACATGAGGATATTTACTCTGTCACCATAAGCTTCAATGTTTTCAGAAATATCAGATTCCAAGAAAACAGTGTAAGCAAACTGCTCAATGCAAAGAGCAGTTTATCTCTGTTAGATGAATTCACACATCACAAAGTAGTGTCTCAGAAAGCTTCCTTCTGGTTTCCTTCTGAGGATATTTCCTTTTTCACCATATTCCTCAATGCACTCTTGAATATCCAATTGCAGGTCAAACGAAAAAAGTGTTTAGCACACTTCTCAGTGAAAATAACAGTCTTAGTCGGTGAGAGGAATTTACACATCACAAAGCAGTTTCACAGAAAGCTTCTTTTGGGTTTTGATCTGAGCATATTTCCTATGTCACCATTGGCTTCAAAGTGCTCCCAAAACAGTGTTAACAAGCTGCTAAATGAAAAGAGCGGTGTAAGTCTGTTAGATGAATTCACACATCACAAAGCTGATTCTCAGAAAGTTTCCTTCTGGTTTTTACATGAGAATATTTACTTTTTCACTATTGGCCTCAATGCCCTCCAGAATATCCCATTGCAGATTCCATGAAAACAGTATTAACAATCTATTCCTTGAAAATAAAGGGGTAACATTCTGAGATGAGTTCACATCTCACAAATAACTTTTTCAGAAAGTTTCCTTCTTGTTTTTATCTGAAGATATTTCTTTGTCACCATAGGCTTCAATGCAATTCAAAATATGAATTCTCAGATTCCCCAAAAACACTGCTACCAAACTGATCCATGAAAAGGATTGTGTAACTCTATGAAATGAATTAACACATCACAAAGCCTTTTTACAAAAAACTCTTCTGAGTTTTTATAAGAGGATATTTCCTATGTCACCAAAAGCTTCAATGTGCTCCAAAATATCCCATTGTGGATTCCAGGAAAACAGTGTTAGTAAACTGCTCAATGAAAACTACAGTGTAATACAGCGAGTTGAATTCACACATCATAAAGCACTTTCTCAGAAAGATTCTTTCTATTTTTATCTGAGAATATTTTCTTTTTCACCATAGGCCTCAATGTGCTTCTTTTTGTTTTTTATCTGAGGATATTTCCTTTGTCACCCGAGGTTTCAATTCAATTGAAAATATCCTTTCTCAGATTACCCAAGAGAAAGGTCTACCAAACTGCTCCATGAAAATAATGGTGTAACTCTCTGAGATGAATACACACATCACAAAGCTGTTTCTCAGAAAGCTTTTTTTTAAAGTTTTTATCCAGGGATACTTTCTTTTTCACCATTTTCTTCATCACACTCTGAAATATCCTGTCACACATTCCATGAAAAAAGTGACAGCAAACTTCGCAATGAAAAGAATGATGTAACTCTGTGAGATGAATTCACATATCACAAAGAAGTTTCTCAGAAAGTTTCTTTCTAGATTTTATCTCTGAATATATCTTTTGACACCATAGGTTTCAATGCAATCCAAAATATCTCTTCACAGATTCCTCAAAAACAGTGCTACCAAACTGCTGCATGAAAAGAATAGTGTAACTCTGTAAGATGAATTCACAAATCACAAAGCAGTTTCTCAGTAAGCTACTTTCTGGTTTTTGTCTGAGGATATTTCCTTTTTCACCGTTTGCCTCAATGTGCTCATGAATATCCCATTGTAGATTCCAGAAAATAATGTTAGCAAACTGCTATATGAAAAGAAAGGTGTAAATCTGTGAGATGAACTCACACATCACAAAGCAGTTGCACAGAAAGCTTCTTTTTGGTTTTTATCTGAGGATATTTCCTTTGTCAACATAGGTTGCAATGTGCTCAAAAATATCCTATTGCAGATTCCACAAAAACGGTGTTATCAAGCTGGTCTTTGAGAAGAATGACATAATGCTGTAACATTAACTCTGACATCACAAAGCTGCTTCTCAGAAAGCTTCTTTCTAGTTTTTATCTGAGGATATTTCCTTTTTCACTATAGGCCTCAAGGTGCTCTGGAATATCCCATTGCAGATTTCATGAAAACAGTGTTAGCAAACTGCTCCATGAAAAGAAAGGTGTATCTTCATGAAACGTATTAACACATCAGAAAGAACATTCTCAGAAAGCTTCTTTCTTGCTTTACCTGAGGGTATTTCCTTTGTCACCATAAGCTTCAATGCGATCCAAAATATTCCTTCTCAGATTCCACAAAAACACTGCTACCAAACTGATCAATGAAAAGGATCATGTAACACTGTGTGATGAATTAACACATCATGAAATGGTTTATCAGAAAGCTTATATCTAGTTTTTATATGAGGATATTGCATTTGTCACCATAAGCTTCAAAGCGCTACAAAATATACCATTGTAGATCCCAAGAAAACAGTGTTAGCAAACTGCTCAATGAAAAGAACAGTGTAACTCTGTGAGATGTATTCACACATCACAAAGCAGTTTCTCAGAAAGCTGTTTTCTAATTTTTATCTGAGGATATTTCCTTTTTCAACATAGGCCTCAAAGTGCTCCCAAATATCCCTTTGCAGATTCCAGGAAAACAGTGTTAGCAAACTCCTCCATGAAAAGAAAGGTTTAGCTCTGTGAGGAGAATTCACAGATCACAAAGAACTTTCTCAGAAAGCTTCTTTCTACTTTTTATCTGAGGGTACTTCCTTTGTCAGCATAGATTTCAAAGTGATACAAAATATCCCTTCTCACATTCACCAAAAACAAGGCTACCAAAATGTTCCATGAAAAGAATTGTGTAACTCTGTGAGACGAAATAACATATCACAAAGGCAATTCTCAGATGGCTTCTTCCTAATTTTTATATGATGATATTTCCTTTTTCACTACAGGCATTAAGGCATTCCAGAATATCCCACTGCAGATTCCTTGAAAACAGTGTTAGCAAACTTTTCCATGAAAACAAAGTTATAAATCTGTAAGATGAATTGTCACATCACAAAGCAGTTTCTCAGAAAGTTTCTTTTTGTGTTTTGTCTAAGGCTATTAAATTTGTCACTGTAGGCTTCAATGTGCTCCCAAATATCCTGTTGCAAATTCCATGAAAACAGTGTTATCAAACTACTCAAAGAAAAGAACAGTGTCACTCTGTGAAATGAATTCACACATCACAAATCACTTTCTCAAAAAGCTTCTTTCTAGTTTTTATCTGACGGTGTATCCTTTGAAACCATAGGCCTCAATGTGCTCCCAAATATCCCATTGCAGATTCCAGGGACACAGTTTTAACAAACTGTGCAATGAAAAGAAAGGTGTAACTCTGTGATACGAATTCACACATCACAAAGAACTTTCTCAGAAAGCTTCTTTCTGGTTTTTATCTGTGTATATTTCCTTTGTCACCATAGGTTTCAATGCGATCTGAAATATCCCTTCTCTTATTTCCCCAAAATAGTGCTCCCAAACTGTTCCATGATAAAAATGGTGTAACTCTGTGAGATGAATTCACATATCATAATGCAGATTCTCACAATACTTCTTTCTAGTTTTTATTTGAGGATATTTCCTTTCTCACCATATTCTTCAATGTGCTCTTGAATATCCCATTGCAGAAGAAATAAAAAAAGTGTTAGCAAACTTCAGTGAAGAAAAAGGTATAACCCTGTGAGGTGAATGCACACATCACAAAGCCGTTTCACAGAAGTCTTCTCTTTGGTTTTTTTCTGAGGATATTTCCTTTGTCACCATAGGCTTCAAAGCAATCCAAAATATCCCTTCTCAGATTCCCCAAAATCAATGCTACCAAACTGATACATGAAAAGGATCTTGTAACTCTGTGGGATGAAATAACACATCGCAAAGCAGTTTCTCAGAAAGCTTCTTTCTAATTTTTATGTGAGGATATTTCCTTTTTCACTATAGGCCTAATGTGCTCTGGAAATTCCATTGCAGATATCAGGAAAAGAGCAATAGCAAAGTGCTCCATGAAAAGAGAAGTGTAACTCTGTGAAATGAATTCATACATCACAAAGAAGTTTCTCAGAAAGATTTTATGTAGTTTTTGTGTGAGGATATTTCCCTTTTCACCATTTGCCTCAATTTGCTCACAAATGTCCCTTTGCAGATTCCACGAAAATAGTGTTGGCAAACTGCTCCATGGAAAAAAATGTGTAACTCTGTGTGATGAATTCCCATATCACAATGCAGTTTCTCAGAAAATTTCTTTCTTGTTTATACCTGAGGATATTTCCTTTTTCACCATATTGCTCAATGTGCTCTCAAATATCCTATTGCAGAATAAAGGAAAAAATATTCAGCAAACTTCTCAATGTAAAGAATGGTGTAACTCTGAGATGTTTTCACACATCACAAGCCATTTCTCAGAAAGTTTCTGTTTAGTTTTATTCTGAGGATAGTTCCTTTGTCACCATAGAGTTCAATGTGCTCCCAAATATCCTTTTGCAGATTCCAGGAAAACAGTGTCATCAAACTGGTCCATGAGAGGAAAGGTTTAATGCCGTGAGATGAATTCAAACATCACAAAGAACTTTCTGAGAAAGATTCTTTCTAGTATTTATCAGGGGATATTTTCTTTTTCACCATAAGTTTCAATGCGATCCAAAATATACTTTCTGAGATTCCCCAAAGATATTGCTACCAAACTCATACATGACAATGATCATGTACCTCTGTGACATGAAATAACATACCACAAAGTTGTTTCTCAGAAAGCTTCTTTCTAGTTTTTATCTTAGGATATTTCATTTTTCACTATACCTCAATGTGCTCCAGACTATCTTATTGCAGATTCCATGAAAACAGTGTTAACAAACTGATCCATGAAAACAGAGGTGTAGCTCTGTGAGATGAATTCACACATCACAAAGTCTTTTCTCAGAAAGCTTCTTTCTAGTTTTTATCTTAGGATATTTCCTTTCTCACCATAGACTTCAATGAGAGCAAAATATCTCTTCTCAGATTCCCCCAAAACACTGCTACCAAAATTTTCCATGAAAAGAATCATGTAACTCTTTGAGATGAACTAACATATCACAAAGCAGTTTCTCAGAAATCTACCTTCTAGTTTTTTATGAGGATATTTCCTTTGTCGCCATACCCTACAATGTGCTCTGAAATACCCCATTGCAGATTCCAAGAAAGCAGTGTAAACAAACTGCTCAATGCAGAAGCAGTGTAACTCTGTGAGACAAATTCACACACCACTAAGCAGTTTCTCAGAAAGCTTCTTTCTAGTTTTTATCTGAGGGTATTTCCTTTCTCACCATAGGACTCAGCGCACTCCCAAATATTCCTTTGCAGATTCCATGAAAACAGTGTTAGCAATCTGCTCCATGAGAAGAAAGGTGTAACACTATGAGATGAATTCACACATCACAGAGAACCATCTCAGAAAGCTTCTTTCTCGTTTTTACCTGAGGACTTTTTCTTTGTCTATAAAGCTTCAAAGGGATCAAAAATATCCCTTCTCAGATTCCCCAAAAACAGTGTGACCAAACAGATCCATGTAAAGAATGGTGTTACTCTGTGAGATCAATTCACACATCACAAAGCAGTTTCTCAGAAAGCTTCTTTCT
>NW_022326865.1:71084-73298 GCF_002776525.5 Piliocolobus tephrosceles | reverse complement strand
AGATCAATTCACACATCACAAAGCAGTTTCTCAGAAAGCTTCTTTCTAGTTTCTATCTGAGGATATTTCCTTTTTCCGCATATTCCCCAAAGCACTCCAGAATATACCAACGCCGATTCCCCGAAAAAGTGTTAGCAAATTTCTCATTAAACAGAACGTTGTAACTATGAGAGATTAATTCACACATCACAAGGAGCTTCTCAGAAAGTTTCTTTCAACTTTTTGTCTGAAGATTTCTCCCTTTACGTTTGCCTCAATTTGCTCGTGAATATCCCTTTGCAGATTCCACGAAAATTGTGTTAGCAAACTGCTTCATGAAAAGAAAGGTGTGGGGGGCGGAGCAAGATGGCCGAATAGGAACAGCTCAAGTCTCCATCTCCTAGCACGAGCGACACAGAAGACTGGTGATTTCTACATTTTCAACTGAGGTACTGGGGTCATCTCACACGGGAGTGCCGGACAATCGGTGCTGGTCAGCTGCTGCAGCCTGACCAGTGAGAGCTGAAGCAGGGCGAGGCATTGCCTCATCTGGGAAGCGCAAGGGGGAAGGGAGTCCCTTTTCCTAGCCAGGGGAACTGAGACACACAACACCTGGAAAATCGTGTAATTCCCACCCCAATACTGCGCTGTAAGCACTCCGGCACACCAGGAGAATATACCCCACACCTGGCCGGGAGGGTCCCACGCCCACGGAGCCTCCCCCCTTCCTAACACAGCAGTCTGCGGCAATCTAACTGCAAGGCAGCAGCGAGGCTGGGGGAGGGGCGCCTGCCATCACTGAGGCTTAAGTAGGTAAACAAAGCTGCTGGGAAGCTCGAACTGGGTGGAGCTCACAGCAGCTCAAGGAAACCTGCCTGTCTCTGTAGACTCCGCCTCTGGGGACAGGGCACAACTAAAAAATAACAGGGGAAGCAGCAGAGGCCTGTGCAGACGCGAACGACTCTGTCTGACAGCTTTGAAGAGAGCAGTGGATCTCCCAACACGAAGGTTGAGATCTGAGAGGGGGCAGGCTGCCTGCTCAAGTGGGTCCCTGTCCCCTGAGTAGCCTAACTGGAAGACATCCCCCACTAGGGGCAGTCTGACACCCCACACCTCACAGGGTGGAGTACACCCCTGAGAGGAAGCTTCCAAAGCAAGAATCAGACCGGTGCACTCGCTGTTCAGCAATATTCTATCTTCTGCAACCTCTGCTGCTGATACAAAGACAAACAGGGTCTGGAGTGGACCTCAAGCAATCTCCAACAGACCTATAGCTGAGGGTCCTGACTGTCAGAAGGAAAACTATCAAACAGGAAGGACACCTATACCAAAACCCCATCAGTACATCACCATCATCAAAGACCAGAGACAGATAAAACCACAAAGATGGGGAAAAAGCAGGGCAGAAAAGCTGGAAATTCAAAAAATAAGAGCGCATCTCCCCCTGCAAAGGAGCACAGCCCATCGCCAGCAACGGATCAAAGTTGGTCAGAGAATATCTTTGACGAGATGAGAGAAGAAGGCTTCAGTCCATCAAACTTCTCAGAGCTAAAGGAGGAATTATGTACCCAGCGCAAAGAAACTAAAAATCTTGAAAAAAGAGTGGAAGAATTGACAGCCTGACTAATTAATGCAGAGAAGGTCATAAACGAAATGACAGAGATGAAAACCATGACACGAGAAATACGTGACAAATGCACAAGCTTCAGTAACCAACTCAATCAACTGGAAGAAAGAGTATCAGCGATTGAGGATGAAATGAATGAAATGAAGCGAGAAGAGAAACCAAAAGAAAAAAGAAGAAAAAGAAATGAACAAAGCCTGCAAGAAGTATGGGATTATGTAAAAAGACCAAATCTACATCTGATTGGGGTGCCTGAAAGTGAGGGGGAAAACGGAACCAAATTGGAAAACACTCTTCAGGATATCATCCAGGAGAACTTCCCCAAACTAGCAGGGTAGGCCAACATTCAAATTCAGGAAATACAGAGAACGCCAGAAAGATACTCCTCCAGAAGAGCAACTCCAAGACACATAATTGCCAGATTCACCAAATTTGAAATGAAGGAAAAAATCTTAAGGGCAGCCAGAGAGAAAGGTCGGGTTACCCAAAAAGGGAAGCCCATCAGAATGACAGCAGATCTCTCAGCAGAAACTCTACAAGCCAGAAGAGAGTGGGGGCCAATATTCAACGTTCTTAAAGAAAAGAAATTTAAACCCAGAATTTCATATCCA
>NW_022326865.1:0-61084 GCF_002776525.5 Piliocolobus tephrosceles | reverse complement strand
AAAAGAAAAGAAAGGTGAAACTCAGAGATGAATTCACAAATTGGAAACAGTTTCTCAGAAAGGTTTTTTCTAGTTTTTGTCTTAGGATATTTCCTTTGTCAACATAAGCTTCAATGCACTCCAAAACATCCCCTTGCAGATTCCAACAAAACAGTGTTAGCAAACTGCTCAATGAAAAGAGCAGTGTAACTCTGTGAGAGTAATTCACACATCACAAACTAGTTTCTCAGAAAACTTCTTTCTCGTTTTTATCTGAGGATATTTTCTTTTTCATCATATTCTTCAATGTGCTCTGGAATATCCCATCAAACATTCCATGATAAAAGTGTTAGCAAACTTCTCAATGAAAAGAACAGTGTATCTCTGTGAGATGAATTAGCATATCATGAAGAATTTTCTCAGAATGATTCTTTCAAGATTTTACCTGAGGATATTTTCCGTGTCACCGTAGGCTTCCATGCGATCCAAGATATCCCTTCTGAGATTTCCCAAAGACATCCCTAAAAAGCTGATCCATGAAAAGAAAAGTGTAACTCTGTGAGATGAGTTCACAAATCGGAAAACAGTTTCTCAGAGATCTTCTTTCTAGTTTTTCTCTGAGGATATTTCCTTTGTCACCACAAGCTTCTTTGAACTCTGTAATATCCCATTGTAGATTCCAAGGAAACAGTGTTTACCAACTGCTTAATGAAAAGAACAGTGTAACTCTGTGAAATGAATTCACAAATCACAAAGGAGTTTCCAGAAAGTTCTTTTTAGGTTTATCTGAGAATATTTTCTTTGTCACTATAGGCTTCAAGTCGATCCAAAATGTCCCTTCTGACATTCCCCAAAAACCATGAATTGATCCATGAAAACCACTGTGTAACTCTGTAAGCAGAATTAACACATCACAAAGCGGCTTCTCAGAAACCTTCTTTCTAGTTTTTATATGAGTATATTTCCTTTGTCACCATAAGGTTCACAGTGCTTCAAAATATTCCATTGTGGATTCCAAGAAAACAGTGTAAGAAAACTGCTTGATTAAAAGAATAGTGTAAGTCTGTGAGATGAATTCAAGCATCACAAACCGGTTTCTCTGAATGCTTCTTTTTGGTTTTTAACTGAAGATATATCCTTTGTCACCATAGTCTTCAATATGCTCCCAAAGATCCTATTGCAGATTCCACAAAAACAGTGTTAGCAATCTGCTCTATGACAAGAACAGTGTTACGCGGTGAGATGAATTCACACATCACAAAGCAGTTTCTCAGAAAACTTATTTCTGTTATTTAGCTGATGATATTTTCTTTTTCTCTATAGGCCTCAACATGCTCCCAAATATCGCTTTGCAGATTCCACGAAAACAGTGTTAGCATACTTCTCCATGAAAAGAAAGTTAAAACTCTGTGAGATGAATTCACACATCACAAATAACTTTCTCATAAAGCTTCTTTCTAGTTTTTTTCAGAGGATATTTTCTTTGTCATCATAAGTTTCAATGCTATCTGAAATATCCCATTACAGATTCCCAGAAAACAGTGTTAGCAAACTACTCAATTAAAAGACCAGTGTAACTCTGTGCAATAAAATGACACATCACAAAGCAGTTTCTCAGAAAGTTTCTTTTCAATTTTCATCTGATGATATTTCCTTTTTCTTTATAGGCTTCAATGCCCTCCAAACCATCCTATTGCAGATTTTACAAAAGCAGTGTTATCAAGTTACTCTATGAAAAAAAAGTGTAACTCTACGAGATGAATTCACACCTCACAAAGCCATTTCTCTTAAAGCTGTTTTTCTAGTTTTTATCTGAGGATAAAAACTAGAAAGGATAAAGAGAGGATAAAGACCTTTTTCCCTTAAGGCCTCTATGTGCTATGAAATATCCGTATTCAAATTATACAAAAAAGGTGTTGGCAAACTGCTTCATGAAAAGAAAGGTGTTCCTCTATGATATGAATTCACACATCACAGAGAGCTTTCTCAGAAAGCTTCTTTCTAGTTTTTATCTGAGGATATTTCCTTTGTCACCATAGTTTTCAATGTGATCTAAAATATCCCTTCTCAGATTCCCAAAGAACATTGCTACCAAACTGCTCCATGAAAAGAATTTTGTAACTCTGTGAGATGACTTCACAAATCACAAAGCAGTTTTTCAGAAATCATTTTTCTAGTTTTTCTCTGAGGATGTTTCCTTTTGTCACCATAGGCTTCAATGCGCTCTGAAATATCCCATTGTAGATTCCAAGAAAACAGTGCTACCAAACTGCTCCATGAACAGAATAATTTAACACTGTGAGATGAATTTACAAATCATAGTTTCTCAGAAAGCTTCTTCCTGCTTTTTGTCTGAGGATATTTCCTTTTTCAAAATAGATCTCAATGAGGTCACGAATATCCCTTTGCAGATTCCACCAAAACAGTGTTAGCAAACTGCTCCATGAAAAGGAAGGTGTAAATCTCTGAGATGAACCACAAAGTAGTTTCTCAGAAAGTTTCTTTTTGGTTTTTGTCTGTCTGAGGATAATTCCTTCATCACCATAGGCTTCAATGCACTCCCAAATATCCTATTGCAGATTCCCCAAAAACAGTGCTACAAAACTGATCCATGAAAATGATCATGTAACTCTATGAGATGAATTAACACATCACAAAGCAGTTCCTCAGAAAGCTTCTTTCTAGTTTTTACACGAGGATATTTCCTTTGTCGGCATGGGCTTCAACCCGATCAAAAATATCACTTTTCAGATTCCAAAAAACAGTGTTAACAAACTTCTCCAGGAAGAGAACCCTATAACTCTGTGAGCTGAATTCACATATTAGAAAGCAGTCTCTCTGAAAGCTTCTTTCTAGTTTTTGTCAGAGGATATTTTCTTTGTCACCATAAGCTTCAATGCTATCTGAAATATCCCATTACAGATTCCAAGACCACAGTGTTAGCAAACTGCTCAATTTAAAGAACAGTGTAACTCTGTGAGATAAATTGACACAACACAAAGCAGTTTCTCAGAAAGTTTCTTTTCTGTTTTAGTCTGATGATATTTCCTTTGTCATTATAGACTTCAATGCACTCCAAAACATCCTATTGCAGATTTTACAAAAACGGTGTTATCAAGTTGCTCTATGAAAAGAACAATGCAACTCTGTGAGATGAATTCACACATGACAAAGCTGTTTCTCTGAAAGCATCTTTATAGATTTTATCTGAGGATATTCCCTTTTTCCCTTAGGCCTCCATGTGCTACAAAATATCTGTATTCAAATTATATGAAAACGGTGTTAGCACTCTGCTTCATGAAAAGAAATGTGTGTACCATATGACCCAGCCATCCCACTACTGGGTATATACCCAAAGGATTATAAATTATGCTACTACAAAGACACATGCACACATTATGTTTATTGTGGCACTATTCACAATAGCAAAGACTTGGAATCAACCCAAATGTCCATCAGTGACAGACTGGATTAAGAAAATGTGGCACCTATACACCATGGAATACTATGCAGCAATAAAAAAGGATGAGTTTGCATCCTTTGTAGGGACATGGATGCAGCTGGAAACCATCATTCTTAGCAAACTATCACAAGAAGAGAAAACCAAACACCGCATGTTCTCACTCATAGGTGGGAACTGAACAATGATATCACTTGGACTCGGGACAGGGAACATCACACAATGGGGCCTATCATGCGGAGGGGTGAGGGGGGAGGGATTGCACTGGGAGTTATATCTGATATAAATGATGAATTGATGGGTGCTGACGAGTTGATGGGTGCAGCACACCAACATGGCACAAGTATACATATGTAACAAACCTGCACGTTATCCACATGTACCCTGGAACTTAAAGTATAATAAAAAAAAAAAAAAAGAAAAGAAGAAATGTGTACGTCTGTGAGATGAATTTACACATCCCAGAGAGCTTTCTCAGAAAGGTTCTTTCTAGTTTTTATCTGAGGATATGTCCTTTGTCACCATAGTTTTCAATGTGATCTAAAATATCCCTACTAAGATTCCCGAAAAACATTGCTACCAAATTGCTCCATTCAAAGTATCATGAAAGTTTGTTAGATGAATTCACAAATCACAAAACGGTTTCTCAGAAAGCTTTTTTCTAGTTTTGCTCTGAGGATGTTTACTTTTGTCACCATAAACTTCAATGCACCCCAAAATATCCCATTGTGGATTCCAAGAAAACAGTGCTACCAAACTGCTCCATGAACAGAATCATGTAACACTGTGAGATGAATTCACAAATCACAGTTTCTCAGAAAGCTTCTTCCTAGTTTTTGTCTGAGGATATTTCCTTTTTCAAAATAGGTCTCAACGAGCTCGTGAATATCCCTTTGCAGATTCCACGAAAACAGTGTTAGAAAACTGCTCCATGAAAAGAAAGATGTAAATCTCCGAGATGAATTCACACATCACAAAGCAGTTTCTCAGAAAGTTTCCTTCTGGTTTTGTCTGAGGATAATTCCTTCATCACCATAGTCTTCAATGTGCTGCCAAATGTCCTATTGCAGATTCCCCAAATCAGTGCTACAAAACTGATCCATGAAAAGAATCATGTAACTCTATGAGATGAATTAACACATCACAAAGTGGTTTCTCAGAAAGCTTCTTTCTAGTTTTTATACGAGGATATTTCCTTTATCACCATAGACCTCAAAGCACTGAAAAATATCCCTTTGCGGATTCCACAAAAACACAGTTAGCACACTGCTCCATGAAAAGAAAAGTGTTCTTCTGTGAGTTGAATCCACACATCACAAAGAACTTTCTCAGAACGCTTCCTACTAGTCTTTATCTGAGGATATTTCCTTTGCCACCTTAGGCTTCAATCCCTTCTCAGTTTCCCCAAAAACAGTGCTATCATACTGATCCATGAAAAGAACCATGAAACTCTGTGAGGTGAATTCACAAATCATAATGCAGTTTCTCATAAAGATTCTTTCTAGCTTTTTTCTGAGGATAATTCCTTTGTCACCCTAAGCCTCGAAGTGCTCCAAAAGGTCCCATTGTAGATTCCAAGAACACATTGTTAGCAAACTGCTCAATGAGAAGAACAATGTAAATCTATAAGATGAATTCACACATTACAAAGCAGTTTCTCAGAAGGGTTCTTTCTTGTTTTTATCTGAGGATATTCTCTTTTTCACTATAGGCCCCATTGCGGTCCTAAATATCCTTGTGCAGATTCCACGAAAACAGTGATAGCATGCTGCTCCATGAAAAGAAAAGTTTACCTCCGTGAGAAGAATTAACATATCACAAAGTGGTTTCTCAGAAAGTTTCTTTCCATGTACTACAAAATATAACTTTGGAGATTCCATGAAAACAGTGATGGCAAGCTGTTTACTGAAAAGAACTTTGTAACTCTGTGAGATGAATTCACACAACACAAAGCAGTTTCTCAGAAAGCTTCCTTCTACTTTCTATCTGAGTATAATTTCTTTTTCACCATAGGCCTCAAAATGTTCCCCAATTCCCTTTGCAGATTCCACAAAAACTGTGTTAGCAAGCTGCTCCATGAAATGAAAGGTGTAATTCTGTGGGATGAAATCACACATTGCAAAGAACTTTCTCAGAATACTTCTTTCTACTTTTGATTTGAGGATATTTCCTTAGTCACCCTAGTCTTCAATGCACTCCATATTATCCCTTTTCAGGTTCCCCAAACACAGTGCTACAAAATTGCTCCATGAAAAGAATCATGTAATGCTGTGAGATGAACTAACACATCTCAAACTGGTTTCTCAGAAAGCTTCTTTTTGTTTTAATGTGAGTATATTTCCTTTGTAACCACAGGCTTCAATGCAATCCAAAATATTCCTTCTCAGATTCCCCAAAAACAGTGCTACCAAAGTGTTCTATGAAAAGAATAATGTAACTCTGTGAGGTGAATTCACAAATCACAAAGCAGTTTCTCAGAAAGCTTCTTTCTAGTTTTTGTCTGAGGATATTTCCTTTGTCACCTTAGGCTTCAATGCACTCCGAACTATCCCATTGCAGCTTCTAAGAAAACAATGTTGCAAACTGCTCAAGGAAAAAAACAGTGTTCCTCTGTGAGATAAATTAACACATCACAAAGCAGCTTTTCAGAAACTTTCTTTCCACTTTTTATGTGAGGATGTTTCCTTTGTCACCACAGACTTCCATAAGTTCCAAAATATTCCTTCTCAGATTCCCCAAAAAGAGAGCTATCAAACTGATCTATGAAAACCTTCATGTAATTCCATGATATGCATTCACAAATCACAAAGTAGTTTCTCAGATAGTATCTTTGTAGCTTTTGTCTGAGGATATTTCCTTTTACACAATAAGATTCAATGCACTCCGAAATATAGCATTTCAGATTCCAAGAAAACAGTGTTATACAACTCCCCAATGAAAAGAACAGTGTAACTCTGTGAACTGAATTCACACATCACAAAGCAGTTTCTCAGAAAGCTTCTTTTTGGTTTTTCCTTGAGGATATTTTCATTGTCAACATAGGCTTCTCAGCACTCCCATACATGCTATTTCAGATTCTATGAATCCTGTGTTATCAAACTGCTCAATGAAAAGGATGGTGTAACTGTGTGAGATGAACTCGGGAATCACAAAGCAGTTTCTAAGAAAGCTTCTTTCTATTTTTTATCTGAGGATATTTCCTTTTTCACTCTAGGTCTAAATGTGCTCCGAAATATCTCTTTGCAGATTCCAGGAAAACAGTGTTAGCCAACTGCTCCATGACAGGTTGTATCTCTGTGAGTTGAATTTCACACATCAAAAAGAACTTTCTCAGAAAGCTTCTTTTTAGTTTTTTTCTGAGGATATTTCCTTAGTCACCACAGGCTTCAATGTGATCCAAAATATCCTTTCTCAGAATCCCCAAAAACAGTGCTAAAAACTGATCTGTGAAAAGAATCTTGTAACTCTGTGAGATGAATTGACACATCACAAAGAGGATTCTCAGAATGCTTCTTTCTAGTTTTTATGTGAGGATATTTCCTTGGTCACCATAAGCTTCAAGGCACTCCAAAATATCCCACTGCAGATTCCAAGAAAACAGTGTTAGCAAACTGCTCAATGAAAAGAACAGTGTAACTCTGTGACATGAAGTCACACATCAAAAAGAAGTTTCTCATAAAGCTTCTTTCTAGTTTTTTTATGAGGATACTTCCTTTCTCACAAAAAGCTTCAATGCGCTCCAAAATATGCCATTGCATATCCCAAGAAAACAATGTTAGTAAACGTTTCAATGAAAAGAACAGTGTATCTCTGTGGGTTGAATTTACACATCACAAAAAAGTTTCTCAGAAAGCTTCTTTCTAGTATTTATATGAGAATATTTCCCTTTTCACTCTCAGCCTCAATGCACTCCCAAATGTCCCTTTGCAGATTCCACGAACACTCTATTAGCAAACTGCTTCATTAAAGGAAAGGTGTAACTCTGTAAGATGAATTCACACATCACAAAGAACTTTCTCAGAAAGTTTCTTTCTAGTTTTTATCTGACAATATTTTCTTAGTCAAGATAGGCTTCAATGCCATCCAAAATATCCCTTCTCAGATTCCCCAAAAACAGTGCTACCAAACTGTTCTATGAAAAGCATGGTGTAACTCTGTGAGATGAATTAAGACATCACAAAGTGATTTCTCAGAGAGCATATTTCTAGTTTTTATATGAGGATATTTCCTTTGTAACCATAAACTTCAATGCACTCTGAGATATCCCATTGTAGATTCCAAGAAAACACTGTTAGCAATCTGCTCAATGAAAAGAACTGTGTAATTCGGTGATGTGAATTCACACATCACAAAGCAGTTTCTCAGAACGTTCTTTCTAGTTTTTATCTGAGGATAATTCCTTTTACAACTTAGGTATCAATGTGATCCCAAATATCCCTTTGCGGTTTACCGAAAACTGTATTATCAAACTACTCCATGAAAATAAAGGTTTAACTCTGTGAGATGAATTCACAGATCACAAAGAAGTTTCTCAGAAAGCTTCTTTCTAGTTTTTAGTTTAGTGTATTTCCTTAGTCACTGTAGGCTTCAATGTGATCCAAAATATCCCTTCTCAGATTCCCCAAAAAGAGTGCTATCAAAGAGATCCATGAAAAGAATCGTGTAACTGTGTGTGATGAATTCAAAACTCACAAGGCATTTTCTCAGAAAGATTCTTTGTGGTTTTTGTCTGAGGATATTTCCTTTTTCACAATAAGCTTCAATGTACCCCAAAATATCCCATTGCAGAATCCAAGAAATCAGTGTTAGCAAACTGCTCAATGAAAAGAACAGTGTAATTCCATGAGATGAGTTGACACAACACAAAGGAGTTTCTCAGAAAAATTCTCTTTGACTTTTATCTGAGGATATTTCCTTTGTCACCATAGGCTTCAATTTACTACAAAATATCCTATTGTAGATTCCATGAAAAAAGTGTTATCAAACTGCTCAATGAAAAGAATGGTGTAGCTCTCTGAGATGAATTCGCACATCACAAAGCAGCTCTCATAAAACTTCTTTCTAGTTTTTATTTGAGGATATTTGCTTTTCACTATATGCCTCAATGTGCTCCCAAATATTCCTTTGAAATTTCCACAAAAACAGTGTTAGCAATCTGCCTCATGAAAAGAAAGGTGTAACTCTGAGTTGAATCATACATCACAAAGAACTTTCTCAGAAATCCTCTTTCCAATTTTCATCTGAGGATATTTCCGAAGTCACCATAGGCTTCAATGCGATCCAAATATGCCTTTTCTTTTTCCCCAAAAACAGTACTACAAAAGTGATAAATGAAAAGAATCGTGTAACTCTGTGGGATGAATTAATAAATTTCAAAATGGGTTCTCAGAAAGCTTATTTCTAGTTTTTATATGAGTATATTTCCTTTGTCACCATAAGCTTCAATGCGATCCAAAATATCCCTTTTCAGATCCCCAAAAACAGTGTGTCAAACTGATCCATAAAAAGAATCATGTAACTCTGTGAGATGAATTCACAAATGACAAAGCAGTTTCTCGGAAAGTTTCTTTCTCATTTTCCTCTGAGAATGTTTCCTTTGTCACCCTTAGTTTCAACGTTCTCCCAAATATCACATTGCAGATTCGAAGAAAACAGTGTTTGCAAACTGCTCAATAAAAAGAACGGTATAACTCCATGACATGTATTCAAAAACAGCAAAGCAGTTTCTCAGAAAGCTTCTTTCTAGTTTTTGTGTCCGAATATTTCCTTTGTCACAATAAGCTTCAATGTTCTCCAAAATATCTCATTGCAGATTCCAAGAAAACAGTGTTAGCAAAGTGCTCAATGAAAAGAACAGTGTAACTCTGTGAGACGAATTCTATCATCATAAACTGCTTCTCAGAAAGCTTCTTTTTCGTTTTTCTATGATTTTGTTTCCTTTGTCACCATAGGTTTTCAATGCGATCCAAATATCCCTTCTTAGATTTCCCAAAAACAGTGCTGCCAAACTCTTCCATGAAAAGTCATGTAACTCTGTGAGATGAATTCACAAATCACAAAGCAGTTTATCACAAAGCTTCTTTCTAGCTTTTGCCTGAGTTTATTTCCTTTGTCACCATAAGCTTCAATGATCTCTGAAATATACAATTGCAGATTCCAAGAAAATAGTTTTAGCAAACTACTGAGTGAAAAAGGCGGTGTACCTCTGTGAGATGAATTCACAAATCACAAAGCACTTTCTCAGAAAGCTTCTTTTTGTTTTTTATCTGAGGATATTACTTTTTTTCACTATAGGCCTCAATGCGCTCCCAAATATCCCTGTGCAGATTCCACAAAAACAGTGTTATCAAAATGCGCCATGAAAAGAAAGTCATAACTCTGTCAGATGAATCAACAAATCACAAAGCAGTTTCTCAGAAAGATTCTTTCCTGTTCTTATATGAGGATATTTCCTTTGTCACAAAAGGCTTCAATGGGTTGCAAATTATCCCTTCTAAGTTTCCCAAGACAGTGCTATAAAGATGATCCATGAAAGGAAACATGTAACTCAGTGAGGCGAATTAGCACATCACAAAGCAATTTCTCAGAAAGCTTCTTTCTAGTTTTTATATGAGAATATTTCCTTTGTCACCCTAAGCTTCAATGCACTCTGAAATATCCCATTGCAGATTCCAAGAAAACTGTGTAGCCAAACTACTGAATGACACAAACAGTGTAACTATGTGATACGAATTCACACATCACAAAAATCTTTCTCAGAAAGCTTATTTCTATTTTTTATTTGAGGATATTTCCTTTGTCACAATAGGATTCAATGCACTCCAAAATATCAGATTGCAGACTCCAAGTAAACAGTGTTAGCACACTGCTCAATGAAAATAACAGTCTAACTCTGTAAGGTTAATTCACACATCACAGTATTGTATCCCAGTAAGCTTCTTTTTGGTTTTTGTCTGAGGATATTTCCTTTTTTATGATTGGCCTCAACTCGCTCCAAAATATTCCTTTGCAGACACCATGAAAGCAATGTTATCACACTGCTACATGAAAGAAGGTGTAACGCTGTGAGATGAGTTCTCATCACAAAGAACTTTCCCAGAAAGATTCTTTCCAGTTTGTATCTGAATATATTTTATTTGTCACCATAGGCTTCAATGAGAATTCAATCTGAGAATTATCGCTTCTCAGATCCCCCAAAAACAGTGCTACCAAACTGATCCATGAAGAGTATTACGTAAATCTTCAGATGAATTAATTCTTCAAAAGGCTGTTTCTCACAAAGATTTTTTTCTAAATTTCTTATGAGGATATTTCATTTGTCACCACAGGCTTCAATGCTATCCAAAATATCCCTTCTCCGATTCCAGAAAAAAAGAGTGCTAAAAAATTTCTTGATACAAATAATCCTGTAATTCTGTGAGATGAATTCACAAATCACAAAGCATTTTCTCAGAAAGCTTCTTTCTAGTTTTTTTCTGAGGATAGTTCCTTTACCACCATAGGCCTCAAAGTGCTTGAGAATATCCCTTTGCAGATTCCACGAAAACAGTGTTAGCAAACTGCTCCATGGAAAGAAAGGTGTATATCTCTGAGATGAATTCATACATCACAAAGAACGTTCTCAGAAAGCTTCTTTCTAGTTTTTATCTGAGGATATTTCCTTTGACACCATAGGCTTCTATGTGATCTAAAATATCCCCTCTCAGATTCCCCCAAAATCGTGACATTAAACTGCTCCTGAAAAGAATGGTGTAACTCTGTGAGATGAATTCAAACATCACATAGCTCTTTCTCAGAAATCTTCATTCTATTTTTTATCTCAGCATATTTCCTTTTTCACCATATTCCTCAATGCTCTCCATAATATCCCACCACAGATTCCCCAAATAAAGTGTTACCCAACTTCTCAGTGAAAAAAAACGGTGTAACTCTGTGAGATGAATTTAAACATCACAGAGCTGTTTCTCAGAAACCCTCTTTCTAGTCACCATTTGCCTCAATGCACTCATGAATATTCCTTTGCAGATTCTACGAAAATAGAATTTGCAAACTGCTCCATGGAAAGAAAGTTGTAAATCTGTGATATGAATTCTCACATCACAAAGCAGTTTCTCAGAATGCTTCTTTTTGATTTTTTTCTTAGGATACTTCCTTTGTCACCATAGGGTTCAATGCACTCCTAAATATCCTATTGCAGATACCACGAAAACAGTGTTATCATACTACTCAATGAAAAGTACCGTGTATCTCTGTGAGTTGAATTCACACATCCAAAAATTGGTTCTCAGAAGTTTTACTTCAAGTTTTTATCTGAGGATGTTTCCCTTTTCACCATGGGCCTCAATGTGATTCAGAATATCCCAACGCAGATGTCCCGAAAAGAGTGTTAGCAAACTGCTCCATGAAAAGAAAGGTGTAACTCTGTGAGTTGAATTCAAACATCACAAAGAACTTTCTCAGAATTTTTCTTTGTAGTTTCTGTCTGAGGATATCTCATTTGTCACCATAGGCTTTAATGTGATATATAATGTCCCTTCTTGGATTCCCCAAAAACAGTGCTATCAAACTGATCCATGAAAAGAATTGTGTAACACTCTGAGATGAATTAACCCATCAAAAGGTGGGTTCTCAGAAAGCTTCTGTCTAGTTTTTATATGAGGATATTTCCTTCGTCATGCTAAGCTTTGATGCGCTCCGAAATATCAGATTGCAGATTCCAAGAAAACAGTGTTATCAAACTGTTCAATGAAAAGAACAGTGTAAATCTGTGAGTTGAATTCACACGTCACAAAGAAGTTTCTCAGAATGCTTCTTTCTAGTTTTTTCTGAGGATATTTCATTTTTCACCATAGGCATCAAAGTGCTCTCAAATATCCTTTTGCAGATTCCACGAAAAGCAATGTAGCAAACTGCTCCATGAAAAGAAAGGTGTAAACCTGTGAGATGAATTCAGAAATCACAAAGCAGTTTCACAGAAAGCTTCTTTTTGGTTTCTGTCCGAAGATATTTCTTTTTTTATGATCAGTCTTAAATTGCTCCCAAATATCCCTTTGCAGAGTCCACAAAAACAGTGTTAGCAAACTACTCCATGAAAAGAAAGTTGTAACTCTCTGAGATGAATTTACACATCACAAAGAACTTTCTCAGGAAGCCTCCTTCTAAGCTTTATCTGAGAATATTTTTTTGTCACCATAGACTTCAATGTGATCCAAAATTTCCCTTCTCATTTTCCAAAATAAAGTGCTACCAAACTGATCCATGAAAAGAATTGTGTAACTCTGTGAGATGAGTTAACACTTCACAAAGTAGTTTCTCAGAAAGCTTCTTTCTAGATTTTATGTGAGCATATTTCCTTTGTTACCATAATCTTCAATGCACACCAAAACATCCCATTGCAGATTCCCAAAAACCAGTGTTAGCCAACTGCTCAATGAAAAGAACAGTGTAACTGTGAGATGAATTCACACATCATGAAGCACTTTTTCAGAAAGCTTCTTTCTGGTTTTTGTTTGAGGATATTTCATTTTTTTGCCATAGCATCTATGTGCTCCCAAATGTTCATTTGCATATTCCAGGAAAACAGCATTAGCACACTGCTCCATGAAAGGAAAGGTCTAACTGTGTGAGAATAATTCACACATCACAGTGAACTTTCTCAGACAGCTTCAATCTAGTATTTATCAGTGGATATTTCCTTTGTCACCACAGGCTTCAAATCAGTCCAAACTATCCCATCTAAGATTCACCTAAAACAGTGCTAGCAAACTTCTCCATGAAAGAGTGGTGTAACTCTATTAGATGAATTAACACAACACAGAGTGGTTTCTCAGAAACCATCTTTCCAGTTTTTCTATGAGGATACTTCCTTTGTCACCATAGGATTCAATGTGTAATCTTATATCCTATTGCAGATTATATGAAAACAGTGTTATCAAACTTCTCAATAAAAAGAGCAGTGTAACTCTGTGAGGTGAACTCACACATCACAAAGCAGTTTCTCAGAAAGATTATTTTTAGTTTTTATCTGATGACATTTCCTTTGTCACCATAGGCTTCAATGCGATCCAATATATTCCTTCTCAGATTCCCCATAAACAGTGCTACCAAACTGAAAAATGAAAAGAATCGTGTATCTCTGTGAGATGAATTAGCACATCACAAAGTAGTGTCTCAGAAAGCTTCTTTCTAGTTTCTATATGATGATATTTTCCTTGTCGCCATACTTCAATTTGCTCCAAAATATCCCATTGCATATTCCAAGAAAGCAGTGTTAGCAAGCTGCTCAATGAATAGAACAGTGTAAGTCTGTGAGCTGAGCTCACACATAACAAAGCAGTTTCTCAGAGAGCTTTTTTTGTTTTTTTTTCTGGGAGGATATTTCTTTAGTCTCCATAGACTTCAATATACTGCCAAATATCCTGTTGCAGATTCCACGAAAACAGTGTTAGCAAACTGCTTCATGAAAACAAATGTATATCTCTGTGAGACGAATTCACAAATCACAGAGAGCTTTCTCAGAAAGCTTCTTCCTAGTTTTTATCTGAGGATATTTCCTTTATCACCATAGTTTTCAATGTGATCTAAAATATCCCCTCTCGGATTCCTGAAAAACATTGCTACCAAACTGCTCCATGAAAATAATTTTATAACTCTGTGAGATGAATTCACAAATCATAAAGCAGTTTTTCAGATAGCTTCTTTCTAGTTTTTGTCTGAGGATATTTCCTATTTCAAAATAGGTCTCAATGCACTCACAAATATCCCTTTGCAGATTGCACGAAAATAGGGTTAGCAAACTGCTCCATGAAAAGAAAGGTGTAATTCTCTGAGATGAATTCACACATCACAAAGTAGTTTATCAGAAAGTTTCTTTTTGGTTTTTGTCTGAGGATTTTTCCTTTGTCACCATAACCTTCAAGGCGCTCCCAAATATCTTATTGCAGATTCCACAAAAACAGTGCTACACAACTGATCCATGAAAATAATTGTGTGACTCTGTGCGATGAAATAACACATCACAAAGCAGTTTCTCAGAAAGCTTGTTTCTAGTTTTTATCTGAGGATATTTCTTTGGTCAACATAGGCCAAGGCAATTCACATTATCCCTTCCTCAAATTCCCCAAAAACAGTGCTACCAAAATGCTTCATGAAAGTGTGGTGTAATTCTCTAAGATGAATTCTCACAACAGAAAACTGTTTCTCTGAAAGCTTCTTTCTCGTTTTTATCTGAGGTTATTTCTTTTTTCACCATATTCCTCAATGTTCTCCTGAAAATCCCTTTGCAGATTCCATGAACACAGTTTTAGCAAACTGCTCCAAGAAAAGAATCATGCTACTCTGTGAGATGAATACACATATCACAATGTAGTTTATCAGAAAGCTTCTATATAGTTTTTATCTGAGCATATTCCCTTTGTTAGTATAGGCTTCTATGCGATCCAAAATATCCCTTCTCAAATTCTCAAAAAACAGTGATACCAAATTGTTACATGAAAAGAATTGTGTAAATCTGTGAGATGAATTTGCAAATCATAAAGCAGTTTCTGATAAAGTTTCTTTCTAGTTTTTGTCTGAGGATATTTCCTTTTTCAACACAGGCCTCATTGCCTTTGTGAATATCACTTTGCAGATCCCACGAAAATAGTGTTAGCCAACTGCTCCATGAAAAGAAAGGTGTAAATCTCTGAGATGAATTCACACCCCACTAAGCAGTTTCTCAGAAAGCTTGTTTTTGGTTTTTGTCTGAGGACATTTCCTTTGTCACCATAACCTTCAATGCGCTCTCAAATGTCCTATTTCAGATTCCACAAAAACAGTTTTACCAAACTACTCCAAGAAAAGAATTGTGCTACTGTGTGAGATGAATACACACATCACAAGGCAGTTTCTCTGAAAGATTATTTACAGTTTTTATCTGAGGATATTTCCTTAGTCACCATAGGCTTCGATGCAATCTAAGATATCCCTTCTCAGATTCCCCAATAACAGTGCTTCCAACTGATATAAGCCAAGAATGGTGTAGCGATGTGAGATGAATTCACACATCACAAAGCAGTTTCTCAGAAAACTTCTTTCTAGTTTTATTTGTGGATATTTCCTTTTTCACTAAAGGCCTCAAGGTGCTCCCAAATATTCCTTTGCAGATTCCAGAAAAACAGTGTTAGCTAACCGCTCCACCAAAAGAAAGGTGTAACTGTGTGAGAAGAATTCACACATCACAAGGAACTATCTCAGAAAGCTTTTTTCTAGTTTTTATCTCAGGATATTTCCTTTGTAACCGTAGACTTCAAAGTGATTGAAATTATCCCTTCTCAGATTCCCCATAAACAGTACTACCAAAGTGATCCATGAAAGAATCGTGTAACTCTGTGATATAAACTAACACATCACAAAGCAGTTTCTCAGAAGGCTTCTTTCTAGTTTTTATATGAGAATATTTCCTTTGTCACCATAAGCTTCAATGCTCTTGAAAATATCCCATTGCAGATTCCACGAAAACAGTGTTAGCAAACTGTTCCATGAAAAGGAAGTTGTAACTGTATGAGAAGAATTCACACATCACAAGGGACTATCTCGGAAAGTTTTTTCTAGTGTTTATCTAGAATACTCCCTTGGTCGCCATAGGCTTCAATGTGATTCAAAGTAGCCCTTCTAAGATTCTCCAAAAACAGTGCTACCAAGATGCTCCATAAAAATAATTGTTGTATTCTGTGAGCGGAATTCAAAAATCAGAAAGCAGTTTCATAGAAAGCTTCTTTCTAGTTTTATCTGAGGATATTTCCTTTTTCACCACCAGACTCACTGCACTCAGGAATATCCCTTTGCAGATTCCATGAAAATAGTGTTAGGAAACTCCTCCATTAAAAGAAAGGTATATATCTGTGAGATGAATTCACACAACATAAAGCAGTTTCTCAGAAATCATCTTTTTGGTTTTCTGTCTGAGGATATTTCCTTTGTCATCATACGCTTCAATGAGCTCCAAAATATCCTATTGCAGATTCCACGGAAACAGTTTTACCAAACTGCTCAAAGGGAAGAATCATGCTACTCTGTGAGATGAGTTCACACACCACAGAGCAGTTTCTCAGAAAGCTTCTTTCTAGTTTTTATCTGAGGATATTTCCTTTCTCACTATAGGCTTCATTCTGATCCAAAATGTCCCTTCTCAGATTCCTCAAAAAGAGTGCTACTAAACTGCTCCATGAAAAGAATGGTGTAACTCTGTGAGATGAATTCACAAATCACAAAGCAGTTTCTCAGAAAGCTTCTTTCTAGTTTTTATATGATGATATTTCCTTTGTCACCATAAGCTTCAATACACTCTGAAATATCTGATTGCAGATTCTAAGAAAAGAGTGTTAGCAAGCTGCTCAATGGAAACAACACTGTAACTTTCTACGATGAATTCACACATCACAAACAAGTTTCTCAGGAAGATTCTTTCTAGTTTTTGTCTAAGGTTATTTCCTTTGTCTGCATAAGCTTAAATGCACCTCTAAATATCCCAGTGCAGATTCCAAGAAAACAGTGTTAGCAAACTTCTCAATGAAAAGAACACTCTAACTCCGTGAGGTGAATTCATACAACACAAAGTAGGTTCTCAGAAGGCTTCTTTTTAGATTTTATCTGAGGATTTTTCCTTGGTCACTATAGGCTTCAATGCTCTCCCAAATATCTCTTCTCAGATTCCCCAAAAACAGTGCTAACAAACTGCTTTATTAAAAGAAATGTATAACTCTGAGAGATGAATTCAGAAATCAGAAAGCATTTTCTCAGAAAGCTTCTTTCTACTTTTGTCTGAGGATATATCCTTTGTCACCATAAACTTTAATGCGTTCCAAAATATCCCATTGAGGATTCCAAAAAACAGAGTTAGCAAAGTCCTCAAAGAAAAGAACAATGTAGCTCTGTGAGATGAATTCACATGTCAAAAAGCAGTTTCTCAGAAAGCTTCTTGTTGGTTTTTCTCTGAGGATATATCCTTTGTCACCATAGACCTCAATGTGGTCCCTAGTATCTTATTACAGATTCCATGAAAACAGTGTTATCAAACTGCTCAATGAAATTAATGCTGTAACACTGTGAGATGAATTCAGACATAAAAAAGCAATTTATCAGAAAGCTTCTTTGTACGTTTTATCTGAGGATATTTCCTTTTACATTATAGGCCTTAATGTGCTCCCAAATATCCATTTGCTGATTTCACATAATTAGTGTTAGCAGACTGCTCAATGAAAAGTATGGTGTAACTCTGTGAGATGAATTCACACATCACAAAGCAGTTTCTCAGAAGGCTTCTTTCTAGTATTTATGTGAGGATATTTCCTTTCTCACAATAGTCCTCAGTGCACTCCAAATATCACTTTGCAGATTCCACAAAAACAGTGCTAGTAAACTGCTCCAAGAAAAGAAAGGTGTAACTCTGAGAGATGAATTTACACATCACAAATAACTTTACCAGAAAGTTTCTTTGTTGTTGTTGTCTAAGGATATTTATTTTTTCACCCTAGGCTTCAATGCGATCCAAAATATCGCTTCTCAGATTCCCCAAAAACATGCAACCAAACAGATCCATGAAAATCATCGTGTAACCCTGTGGGATGAATTACCACATCACAAAGCAGTGTCTCAGAAAGGTTTCTAGTTTTTATATGAGGGTATTCCTTTTTTCAACAAAAGCTGCAATGTGCTCTGAAATATCCCATTGCAGACTCCAAGACAACGGTGTTAGCAAAATGCTCAATGAAAAGAACAGTGTAACTCTGAGAGATGATTTCAGAAATCAGAAAGCATTTTTTTCAGAAAGCTTCTTTTTAGTTTTTATATGAGGATAGTTCCTTTTTCACCATAGGCCTCAATGCATTCCCGAATATCCCATTGCAGATTCCAAGAAAAATTGTTAGACAACTTCTCTATGAAAAGAATGGTGTGATTCTGTGAGATGAATTTACGCATCACAAAGCAATTTCACAGAAAGCTTCTTTTTGGTTTTTAATTGAGTATATTTCCTTTGTCAACATAGGTTTCAATGTTCTTGCAAATAGCCCTTTGCAGATTCCACCAAAAAAGTGTTGGCAAACTGATCAGTTTAAAGAAAGGTATAAATCTGTGAGAGGATTTCATACATCACAAAGCAGTTTCTCAGAAGGCTTCTTTCTGGTTTTTGTCTGAGGATATTTACTTTGTCACCAAAGGCTTCAATGCACTACCAAATGTGATATTGCAGATTCCACGAAAACGGTGTTATCAAAATGCTCATTTAAATGAATGCTGTAACTCTATATGATGAGTTTTCACATCTCAGAGCAGTTTCTCAGAAAGATTCTTTGTAGTTTTTTCTGAGGATATATCCTTTACACTATAGGCCTCCATATACTCCCAAATATCCCTTTGCAGACTCCACAAAGGTAGTGTTATCAAACTGGTCCATGTAAAGAAAGGTGTAACTCTGTGAGATTAACTCACAAATCAAAGACATTTTTCAGAAAGCTTCTTATTTTTGTCAGAGGATATTTCCTTTGTCACCATAGGCTTCAATGCGATCCAAAATATCCTTTCTCAGATTTCCAAAAACAGTGCTACCAAACTGCTCCATGAAAATAATCGAGTAACTCTGTGAGATGAGTTCACAAATCACAAAACAATCTCCCTGAAAGCTTCTTTCTACTTTCTCTCTGAGGATATTTCCTTTTTCACCACAGGCCTCACGTGCTCCCGATTATCCCTTTGTAGATTCCATGAAAATAGTGTTGAAAAAGTGCTCCATGAAAAGGAAGATGTAAATCTGTGAGTTGAATGCACACATCACACAGCTGCATCTCAGAAAGCTTCTTTTTGGTTTTTGTCTGAGGATATTTCCAGTGTCAATATAGGCTTTAAAAATCTCTCTAATATCCTATTGTAGATTCCATGAAAGCAGTGTTAACAAACTGCTCAAAGAAAACAGTCATGTAAATCTGTGAGATGAATTCACACACCACAAAGCAGTTTCACAGAAAGCTTCTTTCTTGTTTTTATTTGAGGATATTTCCTTTGTCACCATATTCATCAATGTGTTCCAGAATATTCCCTCATAGATTCCATGAAAATCGTGTTAGCAAACTTCCCAATGAAAGATCAATGTAACTCTGTATGATGAATTCACACATCACAAAACAGTTTCACAGAAAACTTCTTTTTGGTTTTTATCTGAGAATATTTCCTCTGTCACAATAGGCCTCAATGCTCTCCCAAATACCCTACTGCAAATTTCACGAAAACAGTTATCAAACTGCTCGATAAAATGAATGCTGTAACACTATATGATGAATTCACACATCACAGAGCAGTTTCTCAGAATGACTCTTTCTAGATTTTACCTCAGGATATTTCCTTTATCAATATAGGCCTCAATGTGTTCCCAAATATCCCTTTGCAGATTCCACGAAAGCAGTGTTATCAAATGGCTCCATGAAAAGAAAAGTGTAACATTTTGAGATGAATTCACACACCACAAAGAACTTTCTCAGGAAGCTTCTTTCTATTTTTTATCTGAGGATATTTCCTTTGTCACGATAGGTTTCAATGTGATCCAAAATATCCCTTCTTAGATTCCCCTAAAACAGTTCTACCAAAGTGATTCATGAATAGAATCATATAACTCTGTGAGTTGAATTAACACAGCACAAAGCAGTATCTCAGAAAGCTTCTTTCTATTTTTTATATGAGGATAATTCCTTTGTCACCATAAACTTCAATGCAATCCAAACTATTCCATTGCAGATTCCAAGAAATTACTGTTAGCAAACTGCTCAATGAAAATAAGAGTGTAACTCGGTGTGATGAATTCACACATCACAAAGCAGTCTCTCAGAAAGCTTCTTTTTATTTCTTATCTAAGGATATTTCCTCTGTCATCGTAGGCTTCATTGAGTTCAAAAATATCCCTTCTTAGTTTCCTCAAAAACAGTGTTACAATACTGCTCTATAAAAAGTATTTTGTAACTCTGTGAGATGAATTAATCCATTACAAGGTGTTTTCATATATGGTTATTTCCTTTGTTTTTGATGATATTTCCTCCAGTTTTTATATGAGGATATTTCATTTGTCAAAATAAGCTTCAGTGTGCTCTGAAATATCCTAATGCAGACTGCATGAAGACAGTGTTAGCAAACAACTGGATGAAAGGAACAGTGTAACTCTGTGAGATGAATTCACACATCACAAAGCAGTTTCTCAGAAAGGTTCTTTCTAGTTTTTGTCTGAGAATATTTCCTTTTTCACCATAGGCCTCAATGAGCTCACGAATATCCCTTTGCAGATGCCATGAAAATAGTGTTAGCAAACTTCTCAATGAAAAGAATGTTGTAACTCAGTGAGATGAATTCATACATCACAAAGCAGATTCTCAAAAATATTTTGGTTCTTATCTGAGGATATTTCCTTTGTCACCACAGGCTTCAATGCCATCCAAAATATCCCTTCTCAAATTCCCTAAAAACAGTGCTACCAAAGTGATCCATGAAAAGAGTAGTGAAACTCGGTGAGATGAATTCACACATCACAAGGAAGTTTCTCAGAATTTTTTTCTAGATTTTATCTGAGGGTATTTCCTTTGTTACCATAAGCTTCAATGAGATCCAAAATATCCCTTCTCAGATTGCCCAAAATCAGTGCTACCAAGCTGTTCCATGAATAGAGTGGTGTAACTCTGTGAGATGAATTCACATATCACAAAGCTGTTTCTCAGAAAGCATCTTTCTAGTTTTTTTCTGAGGATATTTCCTTTTTCACCATATTCCTAATGGTGCTCCTGAATATTCCATTGCAGATTAATTGAAAAAAAGTGTTAGCAAACTTATCAATGAAAATTATTGTAAAACTCTGAAATGAATTCATACATCCCAAACAGTTTCACAGAAACCTTCTTCTTGATTGTTATCTGAGGTATTTCCTTTGTCATGATAGGCTTCAGTGACCTCCCAAATAACTCCTCTCAGATAACACGAAAACAGTGATACCAAATTGCTCAATCAACAGAGTGGTTAAACTATGAGACGAATACACACATCATAAAACCATTTCTCGAATAACTTCTTTACAGTTTTTATCTGAAGTTATTTCCTTTTTCATCGAAAGCCTCTAGGAGCTCCAAAATATTCCCTTGCAGATTCCTTTAAGCAATGGTACCAAACTACTCAAGGAAAAGAAAGGTGTAACTTTGTGTGATGAATTCACACATCACAGATAAATTTCTCACAAAGTTTCTTTCTATTTTTTATCTCAGGATATTTTCTTCTTCAACATCAGCTTCCATATGCTCCCAAATATCCCATATCAGACACAACAAATATTATGCTAACAAAGTGCTCCATGAAAAGAATCGTGTAAGTCTGTGAGATTAATTCATATATCACAAGGCAATTTCTTAGAGAACTTCTTTCTAGTTTTTGTCTGAGTACATTTCCTTACTCACCATAAGCTTCAATGTGCTCTGAAATATAATATTGCAGATTCCATGAAAACAGTGCTATCAAACTGCTTAATGAAAAGAACAGTGTAAATCTGTGAGATGAACTCAAACGTCACAAAGTCGTTTCTCAGAAAGCTTCTTTCTAGTTTGTATCTGAGGATACTTCCTCATTCACTGCAGGCTTCAATGCATTACCAAATATCCCTTTGCAGATTCCATGAGAACAGTCTTAGCAAACTGCTCCACGAAAAGAAAGGTGTAACACTCTGAGATGAAATCACACATCACAAAGAAGTTTCTCAGAAAGCTTCTTTCTAGTTTTTATCTGAGGACATTTCCTTTGTCACCATAGGCCTCAGTCCGATCCAAAATACCCCTTCCCAGTTTCCCTAAAACAGTGCTTCCAAAATTCTCTATGAAAAGAATCATGTAACTCTGTGAGATGAATTCACAAATCACAAATCAGGTTGTCAGAAAGTTTCCTTCTAGTTTTTATCTGAGGATATTTCCCTTTTCACTATAGGCTTCAATGCGCTCCCAAATATCCCTTCACAGATTCCGCAAAAACAGTGTTAGCTAACTGCTCTATGAAAAGAAAGGTGTAAGTCTGTGAGATGAATTCAAACATCACAAATAACTTTCTCAGAAAGATTCCTTCTACTTTTTATCTGAGGATATTTTCTTTGTCACTGTAGGTTTCAAAGTGATGCAATATATCCCTTCTCAGATTCCCCCAAAACAGTGCTACCAAACAGATCCATGAAAAGAATCTTGTAAATCTGTGAGATGAATGAACATGTCACAAATCGGTTTCTCAGAAAGCTTCTTTCTAGTTTTTATATGAGGATATTTCCTTGGCACTATAGGCTTCAAAGTGCTCCAAAATATCCCATTGCAGATTCCCAGAAATCAGTGAATTCACACATTACAAAGCAGTTTCACAGAAAGCTTCCTTTTGGTTTTTGTCTGAGGATATTTCATTTGTCACCATAGGCTTATATGTGCTCTGAAATATCCTATTACAGAATCTACGAAAAGAGTGTTAGCAAAGTGCTCAACGTAAACAGTGGTGTAACTCTGAGATGAGTTCACACATCACAAAGAAGTTTCTCAGAATGCTTCTTTCTAGTTTTTATCTGAGGGTATTTCCTTTCTCACCATAGGCTTCAATGCGATCCAATATGTCCCTTCTCATGTTCCCCAAAAAGAGTGCTCCCAAACTGCTCTATGAAAGGAAAGGTGTAACCCCATGAGATGAATTCACAAATCACAAATCAGTCTTTCAGAAAGCTTATTTTTGTTTTTTATCTGGGGATATTTCCTTTTTCAATATAGGCTTCAATGCACTCCCAAATATCCTGTTGCAGATTCCACAAAAACAGTGCTATCAAAATACTCAATAAAAAGCACAGTGTAATTCGGTGAGATGAATTCACACGTCACAAAGCGGTTTCTCAGAAAGTTGCTTTCCAGTTTTTTTATGAAAATATTTCCTTTGTCACCATAAGCTTTAATGTGATAAGGGTATCCCTTCTCAGACTAACCTAACCAAAAACAGTGCTACCAAACTGATCCATGGAAAGAATCATGTAACTCTGTGAGATGAATTCAACATCCAAAAGAAGTTTCTCAGAAACATTCTTTCTAGTTTTTGTCTGAGGATAATTCCTTTGTCTCCTTAAGCTTCAATGTCCTCCCAAATATCGTTTTGCAGATTCCCCATAAACAGTGTTATCACACTGCTCTAAGAACAGAACAGTGTAACTCTGAGAGATAAATTCACATATCCCAAAGCAGTTTCTCAGAATGCTTCTTTCTAGATTTTATGTCAGAATATTTCTCTTTTCATTATAGACCTCAATGTGCTTCCAAATGTACTTTTGTAGATTCCACAAAAACAGTGTTAGCAAATGGCCCCAAGAAAAGAAATGTGTAACTGTGAGATGAATTCACACATCACAAAGACCTTTTGTCAGAAAGAGTCTTGTCTTTCTAGTTTCTATCAGAGGATATTTCCCTTGTCATGATAGGCATCAATGCAATCCAAAATATTACTTCTCACATTCCCCTAAAAACAGTGCTACCAAAATGATACATGAAAACAATTGTGTAACTCCATGAGATTAATTCACAAATCACCAAGCCGTTTTACACAAAGCTTCTTTTTCGTTTTTATCTGAGGATATTTCCTTCATCACCATAGGCGTCGATGCTCTCTGAAATATCCTTTTGCAGATTCCACAAAAACAGTGTTATCAATCTGCTCAAAGAATAGAACAGTGTAAATCTGTGAGATGAATTCACACATCACCAAGTACTTTCTCTGAACGTTGCTTTTTGGCTTTTATCTGAGGATATTTAGTTTTTCACGATAAGCCTCAATATGCTCCCAAATATCCCCTTGCAGATTCCAAGAAAAAAGTGTTAGCAAACTGTTCAATGAAAAGAAAGGTGTAACTCTGTGAGATGTATTCACACATCACAAAGAAGTTTTTCAGTAAGCTTCTTTCTACTTTTTATCTGAGGATAATCCCTTTATCACAATAGGCCTCAATGTGCTCCCAAGTATTCCTTTGCAGATTCCACGAAAACAGTGTTATAAAATTCCTCCGTGGAAAAAATGGTGTAACTCTGTGAGATGAATTTACACATCATGAAGAAGTTTCTCAGAAAGCTTCTTTCTAGTTTTTGTCTGAGGATATTTCCAGTGTCACCACAGGATTTAATGCTATCCCAAAAACAGTGCTACCAAACTGTTCCATGAAAAGAATGGTGAAATTTTGTTAGATGAATTCTCAAACCACAAACCAGTTTCTCAGAAAGTTTCTTTCTAGTTTTTGTCTGAGGATATTTTGTTTGTCACTATAAACTTCAATGCGCTCCAAAATATCCCATTACAGATTCCAAGAAAACACTTACCAAATTGCTCAATGAAAAGAACAGTGAAACTCTGTGAATTCAATTCACACATGGTAAAATATTCTCTTGGAAAGCTTCCTTTTGGTTTTTATCTAAGGAGATATCCTTTGTCACCATTAGCTTCAATGCTCTACAAAATATCCCATTGCAGATTCCACGAAAACAGTATTATCAAACTCCTTAATGAAAACAACAGTGTAACTCTCTTGGGTGAATTCACATATCACAAATAACTTTCTCAGAAAACTTTCTTCAAGTTTTTATTGAGGATATATCCTTTGTCACTATAGGCTTAAACACGATCCCAAATATCCCTTCTCAGATTAGTCAAAAACAGTGTTACCAAACTGATCCTTGAAGTGAATCATGTAACTCTGTGAGATGAATTCAAAAATCACAAAGCAGTTTCTCAAAAAGATTATTTTTATTTTTTGTCTGAGGATATTTCCTTTGTCTCCCTAAGCTTCAATGTGCTGCAACTTATCTCATTGCAGATTCCAAGAAAACAGTGATAGCTAACTGCCCAATGAAAAGAACAGTGTAACTCTGTGAGATGAATTCACACATCACAAAGAACTTTCTCAGAAAGATTCTTTCTTTTTTTTATCTGAGGATATTTCCCTTGTCACCATAGGCTTCAAAGTGATCCAAAATATCCCTTCTCAGATTTCCCAAAAACAGTGCCACCAAACTTCTCCATGAAAAGAATCGTGTAACACTGTGAGATGAATTACCACATCATAAAGCATTTTTCTCAGTAAGCTTCTTTCTGGCTTTTATATGAGGGCATTTCCTTTCTCACCTTAAGCATCAATGCACTCCAAAATATCCCTTTGCAGATTCCATGAAAACAGTGTTAGCAAACTGCTCAATGTAAAGAACCGTGTAACTCTGTGATATATATTCACATATCTCAAAGCAGTTTCTCAGAAAGCTTCTTCCTAGTTTTTATCTATGAATATTTACTTTTCATCAAAGGTCTTACTGCAATCACAAATATCCCTTTTCAGTTTCCATGAAAACATGGTTAGCAAATTGCTCCATGGAAAGAAAGGTGTAACTCTGTGAGAGGTATTCACACATTATGAAGAAGTTTCCCAGAAAGCTTCCTTTTAGTTTTTATCTGAGGATAGTTCCATTGTCACCAGAGGATTTAACGCCATCCAAAATATCCCTTCTCAGATTCCCCAACAACAGTGCTAAAAAACTGTTCCATGGAAAGAAAGGTGTAATTCTGTGAAATGAATTCTCAAATCACAAAGCAGTTTCTCAGGAAGATTTTTTCTAGTTTATGTCTGAGGATATTTTGTTTGTCACCATTAACTTCAACACACTCCAAAATACCCCACTGCAGATTCCCAGAAAACACTGTTACCAAACTGCTCAATGAAAAGAACAGTGAAACTCTGTGAGATCAATTCACACATGACAAAGGAGTCTCTCAGAAAGCTTCTTTTTGGTTTTTATCTGAGGATATTTCCTTTGTCACCATAAGCTTCAATGCTCTACAAAATACCACTTTGCAGATTCCATGAAAAGAGTGTTATCAAACTCCTCAATTAAAAGAACAGTTTAACTCTGTTGGATGAATTCACACATCACAAAGAACTTTCTCAGAAAGCTTTTTACAAGTTTTTATCTGAGGGTATTTCCTTTGTCACCATAGTCTTAAATGTGATCCCAAGTATCCCATCTCAGATGAACCAAAAACGGTGTTACCAAACTGATCCATGAAGAGAAACATGTAACTCTGTGATATGAATTCAAAAATCACGAAGCAGTTTCTCAAAAGGATTCTTTCTACTTTTTTTCTGAGGTTTTTCCTTTGTCTCCCTCAGCTTCAATGCGCTCTGAAATGTCTCATTGCGGATTCCAAGAAAATAGTGTTAGCAAGTTTCTCAATGAAAAGAACGGAGTAACTCTGTGAGACGAATTCACACATCACAAAACAGTTTCCCAGAAAGATTCTTCTTGTTTTTTTTATGACAAATATTTTAATCAGCTTTATTGAGGCATAATCTATATAAAATAAAACTCACCAACTTAAATTCACTTAAAATTTTTTTAAGTGTATAGCTTGAGTGAGTTTTTCAGCTTAAAAAGTTTATTTCTTAATTGACAAATGATCATACATGTTCACGGGGTCCATAATAATTTTTTTAGTTGTTTGGTTTGTTGGTTTTGAGACAAGGTTTCACTCTGTTGCCCAGGCTGAAGCTTCTTGGTTTTTATCTGAGGATAATTCCTTTGTCACTGTAGGCTTCAATGTGCTCCCAAATATCCTATTGCAGATTCCACTAAAACAGTATTAGCAAACTGCTTAATAAAAAGAACAGTGTAATTCTGTAAGATGAAGTCAAACATCACAAAGCAGTTTCTCAGAATTATTCTTTCTAGTTTTTTTCTGAGGATATTTCCTTTTTCAGTACAGGCTTCAATGCATTCCCAAATGTCCCTTTGTAGATTCCACGAAAAACATGTTAGCACACTGCTATATGAAAAGAAAAGTGTAACTCTGTGAGATGAATTCATATATCACAAAGAAATATCTCAGAAACCTTCTTTCTAGTTTTAATTTGAGGATATTTCCTTTGTCACCTTAGGCTTCTTTGCAATCGAAAATAACCCTTCTCAGATTCCCCAAACACAGTGATACAAAACTGATCCATGAAAAAAATAATGTAACTCTTAGATAAATTTATACATCACAAAGCGATTTCTCAGAAATCTTCTTACTAGTTTTTGTCTGATGATATTTCCTTTGTCACAATAGGCTTCAACGTGATCCAAAATATCTCTTCTCAGATTCCCCAAAAAGAGTGCTACCAAACTGCCCCATAAAAATAAAGGTGTAACTTTGTGAGATGAATTCACACATCACTAAGCAGTTTCACAGAAACTTCTTTCTTTTTGTCTGATGCTATTTCTTTTGTCACCAAAGGCTTCAATGCATTCTGAAATATCCTATTGCAGATTCCACAAAAACAATGTTAGCAAACTGTTCCATTAAAAGTGTGGTTTAACTCTGTGAGATGAAATCACACATCACAAAGTAGTTTCTCAGAAAGCTTCCTTCTAGTCTTCTAGTTTTATCTGAGGATATTTCCTTTTTCACCATAGGTCTCAACTCGCTACCAAATATCATTTTGTAGATTCAATGAAAACCGTGTTAGCCAAGAGCTTCATGAAAAGAAAGGTGTTACTCTATGAGATGAATACACACATCACCAAAAGGTTCTCAGAAAGTTTCTTGCTAGTTTTTATCTGATTACATTTCTATTGTCGCTCTAAGCTTCAATGCGATCCAAAATATCCCTTCTCAGATTCCCCAAAAACAATGCTACCACAGTATTCCATGAATCCAATGGTGTAACACTGTGAGGTGAATTCATACATCACAAAAGTGTTTCTCAGACTGTTTCTTTCTAGATTATAACTGCACATATTTCCGTTTTGTCCATATTCCTCAATGCTCTCCAGAATATCCCACTGCAGACTCCACGGAAAAAGTGTTAGCAATCTTCTCAATGAAAAGAACTTGGTAACTCTGTGAGGTGAATTCACACATCAAAAGGAGTTTCACAGAAAGCTTCCTCTTGATTCTTATATGAGGATATTTCCTCTTTCACCATAGGTCTCAATGCATTCCCAAATAACCCTTGGAAGATTCCACAAGACAAGTTTGAGCAAATGGCTCTCTGAAAAGAAAGGTGTAACTCTGTGTAACACAACACAAAGCACTTTCTCAGCAACCTTTTTTCTAGTTTTTATCTGAGGATATTTCCTTTGTAACCATAGGCTTCAATGAAATTCTAAATATCCCTTCTCAGATTCCCAAAACACAGTGCTACCAAACTGCTCCATGAAAAGAGTGCTGTAACTCTGTGAAATGAATTCACACAATGCAAAGCAGTTTCTCAGAAAAATTCTTTCTAGTTTTATTCTGAGAATATTTCCTTTTTCACCATAGGCTTCAATGTGCTCCCAAATATCTCCTCTCAGATGCCACAAAACAGTGATGCCAAACTGACCAATCAACAAAAAGTTTAAACTCTATGAGATGAACACACATATCACAAAACCGTTCCTTGAAAATCTTCTCTCCAGTTTTTATCTGAAGTTATTTCCTTTTTCACTGTAGACCTCTAGGAGTTCCCGAATATCCCTTTGCAGATTCCTTAAAAGCAGTGATAGCAAACTGCTCAAAGAAAAGAGTGATGTAAAGCAGTGTGATGAATTCACTCCTCACAAAGTAATTTCTCAGAAAGCTTCTTTGTAGTTTTTATCTCAAGATATTTCCTTTCCCACCATTAGTTTCCATGCGTTCCCAAATATCCCTTCTCAGACATCACAAAAACAGTGCTTCCAAACATATACATGAAAATAATCCTGTAACATTGTGAGATGAATTAACACATCACAAAGCAGATTCTTTGAAAGCTTCTTTCTAGTTTTGATATGAGTATATTTCCTTTGTCACCATCACCTTCAGTGCGCTCCGAAATATCCTGTTGCAGATTCCAGTAAAACAGTGTTAGCAAACTGCACAATGAAAAGAACAGGGCAACTCTGTGAGATGAAGTCACACATCCCAAAGCAGTTTCTCAGAATTCTTCCTTTTGGTTTTTATCTGAGGATATTTCCGTTTCCACCAGAGGCTTCAATGTGCTCCCAAATATCCCTTCTCAGACACCACAAAAACAGTGATGCCAAAGTTCTTTCTCAACAGAAACGTATAGCTCTATGAGATGAATGCACACATCACAAAAGAATTTATCTGAAAGCTTTTCTCCAGTTGTTACCTGAAGAATTTTCTTTTTTCACCTCACGCCCCTATGTGCTCCAAAATATCCATCTGCAGATTCCACAGAAAGAGTGCTAACAAATTGCTCCAAGAAAGAATGATGTAACTCTGTAAGATAATTTGACCCATCACAAAGCAGTTTCTCAGGAAGCTTCTGTGTAATTTTTATCTGAGGATATTTCCTTTTCCATCACAGGCTTCAATGTGCTCCCAATTATCCCTTCTCTGACACCACAAAAACAGTGATGCCAAAGTGCTCACTCAATAGAAACGTTTAGCTCTATGAGACGAATACACACTTCACAAAGGAGTTTCTCTGAAAGTTTCTCTGCAGTTTTTACCTGAAGAATTTTCTTTTTTCATCTTAGGTCTCTGTGCTCCCAAATATCCCACTGCAGATTCCACAAAAGCAGAGCTACCAAACTGTGCAGTGAAAAGAATGGTTTAACACTGAGAAAAATTCACCTATCACAAAGTAGTTTCTCAGGGAGATTCTTTCTCATTTTTCTCTGAGGATATTTCCTTTTCCACCATAGACTTCAATGCACTCCCAAATATTCCTTCTAAGACACCAGAAAAACTGTATGCCAAAGTGCTCCCTCAACAGAAACGTTTAGCTCTTTGGGATGAATGTACACATCACCAAGGAGTTTCTCAGAAAGCTTCTCTCCAGTTTTTACCTGAAGAATTTCCTTTTTCCATCTTAGGCCTCTATGTGCTCCCAAATATCCCCCTGCAGATTCCACAAAAACAGAGCTACCAAACTGTGCAATGAAAAAAATGGTTTAACTCTGTGAGAAAAATTCACCCACCACAAAGTAGTTTCTCAGGGAACTTCTTTCTAATTTTTTATCTGAGGATATTTCCTTTTCCCTCATAGACTTCAATGTGCTCCCAAATATCCCTTCTAAGACACCAAAAAAACTTTGATGCCAAAGTGTTCCCTCAGCAGAAATGTTTAGCTCTATGGGATGAATGCACACATCACCAAGGAGTTTCTCAGAAAGCTTCTCTCCAGGTTTTACCTCATGATATTTACTTTTTCACCAATGGACTCTATGCACTCCCAAATATCCCTTGGGAGATTCCAATAAAACAGTGTTACCAAACTGCTCAATGAAAAGAAAGGTGTAATTCTGTGAGATGAATTCACCCACCACAAAGCAATTTCTCAGAAAGCTTCTTGCTAGCTTAAATCTGAGGATATTTCCATTTTCACCATAGGCTTCAATGTGCTCCCAAAAACCTCTTCTCAAATATCACAAAAACTGTGATGTTGAACTTCTCAATCAACAAAAAGGTTAAATTCTATGAGATGAATAGACCCATCAAAAAACCGTTTCTCACAAGGCTTCCCTCCAGTTTTTATAGGAAATTATGTTCTTTTTCATCGTAGGCCTCTAGGAGCTCACGAATATCCCTTTGTAGATTCCATAAATACAGTGCTACCAAACTTCTCAAAGAAAGCAAAGGTGAAACTCTGTGATGAATTCATCCATCACAAAGAAATTTCTTGGAACACTTCTTTCTAGTTTTTATCTGACAATAATTCCTTTGTCACCATAAGCTTCAAGGCGATCCAAAATATCCCCTCTCAGATTCCCCAAAAACAGTACTACCAAACTGCTCCATGAAAAGGTTCGTGTAACACTGTGAGATGAATTCACAAATCACAAAGCAGTTTCTCATAAAGCTTCTTTCTAGTCTTTGTCTGAGGTTGTTTCTTTTTTCACCATAAGCTTCAATGCTCTCCGAAATATCCCATTGCAGATTCCACGATAACAGGGTTCAGAAACAGTTCAATGAAGAGAACTATGTAACTCTGTGAGATGAATTCACACATTACAAAGCAGTTTCTCAGAAATCTTCTTTATAATTTTTATATGAGGGTATTTCCTTTGTCAAAATAACTTCAACGCACTCTGAAACACCCCATTGCATATTCCAATATAACAGTGTTAGCAAACTCCTCAATGAAAAGAACAGTGTAGCTGTGTGAAATGAATTCACATATCACAGTGCAGTTTCTCAGAAGGATTCCTTCTGGTTTTTATCTGAGGATATTTCCTTTTTCACCATAGGCTTCAATCTGTTCCCAAATATCCCTTGCAGATTCCACAGAAACAGCATTATTAAAATGCCCCATATAAAAAAGGTGTAACTCTGTGAGGTGAATTCACACATCACAAAGAAGTTTCTCAGATAGCTTCTTTCTAGTTTGTATCTGAGGATATATGCTTTGTTAAACTAGGCTTCTATATGATCCAAAATATCCCTTCTCAGATACCCCAATAACAGTGCTACCAAACTGATCAATGAAAATATTCCTGTAACTCTGTGAGAAGAGTTCACATATCACAAAGGGGTTTTTCAGAAAGCTTCTTTCTAATTTTTATATGAGGATATTTCGTTTGTCACCCTAATCTTCAATGCTCTCCGAAATATCCCTTTACAGATACCAAGAAAAGAGTGTTCGCAAACTTTTCAATGAAAAAAACAGTGTAACACTGTGAGATGAATTCACACATCAAAAAGCAGTTTCCTAGAAACCTTCTTTCTAGTTTTTATCTCATGATATTTCCTTTTTTACCATAGGCCTCAGTGCATTCCCAAATATCACATTGTGGATTCCACATAAACAGTGTTAGTAAGCTACTCCATGAAAAGAAAGGTGTAAATCTGTGAGATGAATTCACACCTCAAAAAGTACTTTCACAGAAAACTTCTTTCTAGTTTTTATCTTAGGATATTTCCTTTGTCATCTTAGGATTCAATGCGATCCAAAATATCCCTTCTCAGATTCCCCCAAAACAGTGCAACGAATCTGCTCCATGAAAACAATTGTGTAACTCCTTGAGATGAATTCACAAATCACAAAGCAGCTTCTCAGAAAGCTTCTTTCTAGTTTTTATCTGAGGATATTTTCTTTTTCACTGTAGGCCTCACAGGGTTCCAAAATATTCCTCGTGGATTCCACGAAAACAGTGTTATCAAACAGCTCAATGAAAAGAATGGTGTAACCCTGTGACATGATTCATACATCATGAAGCAGTTTCTCATAAAGTTTTCTCATAAAGTTTTTGTTAATTTTTATCTGAGGATATTTCCATTGTCACCGTAGTCTTCAAGGTGGTCCAAATGATCCCTTCTCAGATTCCATAAAAACTGTGCTATCAAAGTGCTCCATGAAAAGAATCATGTAATTCTGTGAGATGAATTCACACATCAATGTGCTCTGAAATATCACATTGCGGTTTCCAAGAAAACAGTGTTGGCAACATTGCTCATTGAGGAGATGAGTGTAACTCTGTGAGATGAATTCACACATCACAAAGTGAATTCTCAGACAGCTTCTTTCCGGTTTTTGACTGAGGATATTTCCTTTATCACCATAGGCTTCAAAGCACTCCCAAAAATTCTACTGCAGATTTGAGAACTACAGTGCTTTCTAACTGCTCAATGAAAAGAACGGTGTAACACTGTGAGATGAATTAACAAATCACAAAACTTCTTCTAGTTTTTATCAGAAAATATTTCCTTTGTCACCATAAGCTTCAAAGTGCTCTGAAATCTCTGATTGCAGATTCCAAGAAAACAGTGTTAGCAAACAGTTCAATGAAAACAACATTGTAACTCTCTGAGATGAATTCACACATCACAAAGCAGTTTCTCAGAAAGATTCTAACTAGTTTTTATGTGAGGATATTTCCTTTTTCACCCAAAGACCCAATACATTCCCAATATCCCTTTACAGACTCCATGAAAGCAGTGTTAGCAATCTGATGCACGAAAAGAACAGTGTAACTCTGTGAGATGAATTCACACAAAACAAACAATTTTTGTAAAAAGCTTCTTCTTAGATTTTATCTGAAGACATTTCTTTTGTCACCATAGACTTCACGGTGATCCGAAATATCCCATCTCAGATTTCCCAAAAACAGAGCTACCAAACTGCTCCATGAAAAGAAAGGTGTAACTCTGTGAGATGAATTCACAAATCAGAAAGCAGTTTCTCAGAAAGCTACTTTCTAGTTCTTGACTGAGGGTATTTTCTTTGTCAATATAAGCTTCAACACGCTCCAAAACATCCCATTGTGGATTCCAAGTAAACAGTGTTAGCAAGCTGCACAATGAAAAGAACAGTGTAACACTGTGAGATGAATTCACACATCAGAAAGCGGTTTCTCACAAGGCTTCCTTTTGGTTTTTATCTGAAGATGTACCCTTTGTCACCAAAGGCTTAAATACACTTCCAAATATCCTATTGCAGATTCCACGAAAACAGGGTTATCATACTGCTCCATGAAAAGAGTGGTGTAACTCTGTGAGATGAATTTACACAATGCAAAACAGCTTCTCAGAAAGCTTCTTTCCAGTTTTTATCTGGGGACATTTCCTTTTTCACTCTAGGCCTCTATGTGCTTCCGAATATCTCTTTGCAGATTCCATGCAAACAGTGTTGTCAAACTGCTTCATGAAAAGAATGGTGTAATTCTGTGAGATGAATTTACACATTGCAAATCAGTTTCTCAGAAAGATTCTTTCTAGTTTTTATCTGGGAATATTTCCTTTTTTACTATAGGCCTCAAAATGCTTCAAAATATCCCTTTGCAGAATCTACAAAAACAGTGTTGGCAAACTGCTTAATGAGCAGAATAGTGTAACTCTGTGTGGTAAATTGAAACATCACAAAGCAATTTCTCAGAAAGCTTCTTTCTAGTTTTTATCTGAGGATATTTCGTTTTCACCATAGGGCTCAATATGCTCGCGAATATCCCTTTGAAGATTCCACGAAAATAGTGTTAGCAATCTGCTCCATGAAAACAAAGGTGTAAATTTGTGAGATGAATTCACCCAGCACAAACCAGTTTGTGATAGCTTCTTTTTAGTTTTTCTCTGAGGATATTTCTTTTGTCACCATAGGCTTTAATGCACTCCCAAATATCCTATTTCTACAATATTGCTCCATGAAAAGAATGGTGTATCTCTGTGAAATGAATTCACATGTCACAAAGCTGTTTCTCAGAAAGCTTCATACAAGTTTTCATCTGAGGATAATTCCTTTCTCACCATATTCCTCAATGTGCTCCTGAATATACCATTGCAGCTTCCACGAAAACGGTATTATCAACCTGCTCCATGAAAAGAGAAGTGTACCTCTGTGAGATGAATTCACACATCACAAAGTATTTTCTCAGAAAGCTTCTTTCTATTTTTTATCTGAGGATATTTCCTTTGTCACCATAGGCTTCATTGTTATCCACATTATACCTTCTCAGATTCCCCAAAAACAGTGCTACCTAACTGTTCCATGAATAGTGTCATGTAACTCTGTGAGATGAATTCACAAATCACAAAGCAGTTTCTCAGATTACTTCTTTCTAGTTTTTGTCGAGGGATATTTCCTTTTCACCATAGGCCTCAATACGTTCATTAATATCCCTTTGCAGATTTCACAAAAATAGTATTAACAAACTGCTCCATGAAAAGTAATGTGTAATTTGTGAGATGAATTCACACATTACAAAGTAGTTTCTCAGAAAGTTTCTTTTTGGTTTTTGTCTGAGGATATTTCCATTGTCACCATAGGCTTCAATACGCTTCCAAATATCCTATTGCAGATTCCCCAACAAAAGTGTTACCATACTGCTGCATGAAAAAAATGGTGTAACTCTGTGAAATGAATTCAGACATCACAAAACTGTTTCTCAGTAAGCTTCTTACAAGTTTTTATGTGAGGTTATTTCCTTTTTCACCATATTCCTCTAAGTGCTCACGAATATTCTAATGCAGATTCCACGAAAATGTTTTAGGAAACTTCTCAATGAAAAGAATGGTGTAACATTATGAGATGAATTCACACATCACAAAGAAGTTTCCCAGAAAGGTTGTTTTTGGTTTTTGTCTGAGGATATTTACATTGTCACCAGAGGGTTCAATGTGCTCCAAAATATCCTATTGTAGATTACAAGAAAACAGTGTTATCAAACAGCTCAATGAAAATAATGGTGTAACTCTGTAAGACGAATTCATACATCACAAAGCAGTTTCTCAGAAAGATGCTTTCTAGTTTTCGTCAGGATATTTCCTATTTCACCAAAGACCTCATGCACTCCCTAATATACCTTTGCAGATTCCACAAAAACAGGGTTAGTGAACTGCTAAATGAAAAGAAGGAGGTAACTCTGTTAAATGAATTCACACATCACAAATAACCTTCTCAGAAAGCTTCTTTTCTAGTTTATATCTGAGGATATTTCCTTTGTCACCATAGTCTTCAATGCACACCCAAGTATCCTATTGCAGATTCCATGCAAACAGTGCTAAAAAACTGTTGCAAGAAAAGAATCATGTAACTCTGTGATATCAATTCACACATCTTTGTGATGAATCACAAAGCAGTTTCTCAGATCTTCTTTCTAATTTTTATCTGAGGATATTTTCTTTGTCACCATTGGCTTCAGTGTGCTCCAAACTATCCTAATGCAGATTCCATGATACCAGCATTATCAATATGCTCAATGAAAAGAATGGTTTAACTCTGTAAGATGAATTCACACATCACAAAGTAGTTTGTCAGAGAGCATGTTTCTAGTTTTTATCTGAGGCAAATTTCTTTTTCCCTATAGTCCTCAATGCACTCCCAAATATCCCTTCACAGATTCCACAAAAACAGTGTTAGCAAACAGCTTTATGAAAAGAAAGGTATAAATCTGTGAGATGAATTCAACCATCACAAACAGCTTTCTCATAATTATTATTCCTAGTTTTTATCAGAGGATATTTCCTTTGTCACCATAAGCTTCAATGCAATCCAAATTATCCCTTCTAATATTCCTCAAAAACAGGGCTACATAACTGCTCCATTAAAAGAATCGTGTAACTCTGTGAGATGAATTCATAAATCATGAAGCAGTTTCCCAGAAAGTTTCTTTCTAGTTTTTCTCTGAGGATAGTTCCTTTGTCACCATAAACTTCAATGCATTTAGAAATATCCCTTTGCAGACTCCAAGAAAATAGTGTTAGAAAACTTCACAATAAAAGAAATGTTATAACTCTGTGAGATGAATTCACACATCACAAAGCAGTTTCTCAGTAAATTTCTTTCTAGTTATTATCTGAGGATATTTCCTTGTTCACCATAGGCCTCAATGCACTACTAAATATCCTTTTGCAGATTCCACAAAAACGACATTAGCAAATTGCTCCATGAAATGAAATGTGTAACTCTGTGAGATGAATTCACACATAAAAACTTTCTAAGAAAGCTTCTTTCTAGTTTCTATATGAAGATATTCCCTTTGCCACCATAGGATTTAATGTGATTCAAAATATCCCTCCTCAGATTCTCCAAAAAGAGTGCTACCACGTTAATCCATGAAAAGAATTGTGTAGCTCTGTGAGATGAATTAACATATCACAAAGCATTTTCTGAGAAAGCTTCTTTCTAGTTTTTATATGAGTATATTTCCTTTGTCACCATAATCGTCAATGTGCTGAGAAATAGCCCATTGCAGATTCAAAAATAGAGTGTTAGCAAACTTCTCAATGAAAAGAACAGTGTAACTCTGTGGTATGAATTCACACATCACAAAGCAGTTTCTCAGAAACCTACTTTCTAATTAATATATGAGGATATTTCCTTTTTCACCATAGCCCTCAATGAGCCCCCAAATATCCCTTTGCAGATTCCACAAAAACGGTGTTAACAAACTGCTGCATGAAAAGGAAAAATAAAACTCTGTGAGTTAAATTCACAAATCAAAGGAACTTTCTCAGAAATCTTCTTTCTAGTTTTTATCTGAGGATATTTCCTTTGTAAGTATAGGCTTCAATGTGCTCCAAAATATCCTATTGCAGATTCCAAGAAAACAGTGTTAGCACACTGCTCAATGAAAAGAACAGTGTAGCTCTGTGAGGTGAATTCACACATCACAAAGCAGTTTCTCAGAAAGTCTGTTTTTGTTTTTTACCTGAGAATATTTCCTTTGTCACCATTGGCTTCAATGTGCTCTAAATTATCCTATGGCTGATTCCATGAAAACGTTGTTAGAAAACTGCTCAATGAAAAATATGGTGTAATTCTGTGAGGTAAATTCACACATCTGATAGCAGTTTCTCAAAAAGCTTCTTTCTTGCTTTTATCTGAGGGTATTTCCTTTTTCACTATAGGCCTCAATACGTTCCTAAATATCCCTTTGCAGGTTCCTCAGAAACAGTGTTACCAATGGGCTCCATGAAAAGAATCATGTAACTCTGTGACATAAATTAAGACATCACAAAGCAGTTTCTATGAAAGGTTCTTTCTAGTTTTTATATGAGGATATTTTCTTTTCCACTGTTGGCTTCAATATGCTCCCAAATATCCCATCTCAGGCACCACAAAAACCTTGATGTCAAAGTGCTTCCTCAACAGAAACCTTACCTCTATGAGATGAATGCAAACATCACAAAGGAGTTTCTCTGAAAGCTTCTGTCTGGTTGCTACCTGAAGAAATTTCTTTTTTCATCTTAGGCCTCTATGCACTCCCAAATATCCCTCTGCAGATTCCACAAAAACAGTGCTATCAAACTGCACCATGAAAAGAATGATGTAACTCTGTGAGATAAATTGATTCATCACAAAGCAGTTTCTCGGGAAGTTTCTTTCTAGTTTTTATCTCAGGATATTTCTTTTTCCACCATAGGCTTCAATGCACTCCCAAATATCCCTTCTCAGACACCACACAAGCAGTGATGCCAAAGTGCTCGCTCAACAGAAACGTTTAACTCTATGAGATGAATGTACACATCACAAAGAAATTTCTCAGAAAGCCTTTCTCCACTTTTTAAATGAAGATATTTCCTTTTTCACCATTGGACTCTGTGCACTCCTGAATATCTCTTTGCAGATTCCACAAAAACAGTTGTATCAAACTGCTCAATGAAAATAAAATTGCAACTCTGTGAGTTGTATTCACCCATCACAAAGCAGTTTCTCAGAAAGCTTCCTTCTATTTTAAATCTGACGATATTTCCTTTTTCACTGTAGGCTTCAATGAGCTCCCAAATGTCTCCTCTCAGAGACCATAAAAACAGTGATGTTGAACTGCTTAATCAAGAAAGAGGTTAAACTCTATGATACGAATACAAATATCAGAAAACTGTTTCTCAAGAAACTTCTCTGCAGTTTTTATCTGAAGTTATTTCCTTTTCATTATAGGCCTCCAGAAGAAATTTCTTCTCTCATCTTAGGCCTCTATGTGCTCCCAAATATTCCTCTGCAGATTCCACATAAACAGTGCTATCAAACTGCACCACAAAAACAATGATGTAACTCTGTGAGATAAATTGACGCATCACAAAGCAGTTTCTCAGGAAGCTCCTTTCTAGTTTTTGTCTGAGGATATTTCTTTTTCCACCATAGGCTTCAATGCACTCCCAAATATCCCTTCTCAGACACCACCCAAACAGGGATGCCAAGGTGCTCCCTCAACAGAAACAGTTAGCTCTATGAGATGAATGCACACATCACACAGGATTTTCTCATAAAGCTTCTCTCCTGTTTTTAACTGAATATATTTCCTTTTTCACCATTGGACTCTATGTGCTCCCAAATGTCCCTTTGTAGATTACACAAAAACCATGTTACCAAACTGCTCAATGAAAACTAAATTGAAACTCTGTGAGATGAATTCACCCATTACAAAGCAGTTCCTCAGAAGCTTCTTTCTAGTTGAAATCTCATGATATTTCCTTTTTCACCATAGGTTTCAATGTGCTCCCAAATGTCTCCTCTCAGATACCATAAAGACAGTGATGCTGAACAGCTCAATCAACAAAAAGGTTAAACTCTATGATATGAATACACATATCAGAAAACAGTTTATCAAAAATCTTCTCTGAAGTTTTTATCTGAAGTTATTTTCTTTTCACTATAGGTCTCTAGAAGCTCCAGAATATCCCTTTGAAGATTCCATAAAAAGAGTGCTACCAAACTGCTCCATGGAAAGAATCGTGTAACTCTGTGAGATGAATTCACAAATCAAAAGCAGTTGGTCAGGAAACTTCTTTCTAGTTTTTATCTGAGGATATTTCAGTTGTCACCCTAAGCTTCAGTGTGCTCCAAAATATTCCATTGCAGATTCCAAGAAAACTGTTAGCAAACTCATCAACATAAAGTACAGTGTATCTCTGTGAAATAAATTCACAAATCACAAAGCAGTTTCTCAGAAAGCTTGTTTTTGGTTTTTGTCTGAGGGTATTTCCTTTTCTACTCTAGGCCTCAATGCACTCCCAAATATCACTTTGCAGATTCCACATAAAGAGTGTTAGTAAACTGCTCCATGAAAGGAAAGGTGTAACTGTGTGAGATGAATTAACATATCACAAATAACGTTCTCAGAAAGCTTCTTTCTAGTTTTTATCTGAGGATATTTCCTTTGTCACCTTAGGCTTCAATGTGATTAAAAATATCCCTTCTCACATTCCCCAAAAAGAGTGATATCAAACTGCTCCATGAAAAGAATCATGTAACTCTGTGAGATTAATTAACTCATCACAAATTGTTTTCTCAGAAACCTTCTTTCTAGTTTTTATACGAGGATATATACTTTTTCACTGCTGGCTTCAATGCGCTCCCAAATACCCCTTCTCTCACATCACAAAAACATTGATGCCAAAGTGCTCCCTCAATGGGAACATTTAACTCTATGAAATGAATGCACAAATCATGAAGGAGTTTCTCCAAAACTTCTCTGTAGTTGTTACCTGCTGAAATTTCGGTTTTCACTTCAGGCCTCTATGTTCTTCTAATTACACCTCTGCAGAATCCACAAAAACAGTGCTTACAAACTGCTCCAAGAAAGGAATGATGTATCTCTGTGAGTTAAAATGACCCATCACAAAGCAGTTGCTCAGGAAGCTTCTTTCTAGTTTTTATCTGAGGATATTTCCTTTTCCACCATAGGCTGCAATGCGCTTCCAAATATCCCTTGTCAAACACCACAAAAACAGTGATGCCAAAGTGCTCCCTCAAGAGAAAGGTTTAGCTCTATGAGAAGAATGCACACATCACGAGTTTCTCAGAAAACTTCTCTCTAGTTTTTACCTGAAGAATTTTCTTTTTTCACCTTAGGATTCTATGAGCTCCCAAGTATCCCTCTGCAGATTCCACAAAAACAGTGCTACCAAATTTCTCAATGAAAAAAAAAAGGTTTAACTCTGTGAGATGAATTAACTCATCACAAAGCAGTTTCTCAGAAAGCTTCTTTCTAGTTTAAATCTGAGGATATTTAGTTTTTCACTGCAGACTTCAATGTGCTCCCAAATACATCCTCTCAGACACCACAAAAAGAGTGATGCCAAACTGCTCAAACAAAAAAAGGGTAAACTCTATGAGATGAATACACACATCAAAAACCATTTCTCGAAAACTTCTCTCCAGTTTTTATCTGAAGTTACTTTCTTTTACACCTTAGGCCTCTAGGAGTTCCCGAATATCCCCTTGCAGATTCCATAAAAACAGTGCTACCAAACTGCTCTGTGTAAAGAATCAGGTAACTGGCTGGGCGTGGTGGCTTAAGTCTGTAATCCCAGCACTTGGGAGGCTGAGATGTGCAAATCACGAGTTTAGGAGATAAAGACCATCCTGGCTAGCATGATGAAACCCTGTTTCTACTAAAAAATACAGAAAAAAATAGCTGGGCAAGCTGGCATGCACCTGTAGTCCCAGCTACTCGGGAGGCTGATGCAGGAGAATGGCATAAACCCAGTGAGCTGAGATCCGGCCACTGCACTCCAGTCCGGAAGACAGAACGAGACTCCACGTGAAAAAAAAAAAAAAAAGAATCATGTAACTCTGTGAGATGAATTTATGAATCACAATGCTTTTTTCAGAATGCTTCTTTCTAGTTTTTGTCTGAGGATATTTTCTTTGTCACGCTAAACTTGAATGTGTTCCAAATATCTCATTGCAGACTACAAGAAAACAGTGTTAGCAACTGCTCAATGAAAAGAACAGTGTACTTCTGTGAGATGAATTCACACATCACAAAGCAGTTTCTCTGAAAGCTTCTTTCTAGTTTTAATCTGAGGATATTTCCTTTTTCACTATAGGTCTCAAATCACTCCCAAATATCCCTTTTCAGATTCCCAAAACAGTGTTAGCAAAGGGCTCCATGAAACGAAAGGTGTAACTATATGAGATGAATTCGTACGTCACAAAGCAGTTTCTCACATAGATTCTTTCTAGTTTATATCTAAGGATATTACCTTTGTCAGAATAGGCTTCAATGTGATCCAAAATATCCCTTCTCAGATTCCCCAAAAACAGTGCTACCAAACTGCTCCATGAAAACAATCATATAACTCTCTGAGATGAATTCACAAATCACAAAGTAGTTTTTCAGAAATCTTCTTTCTAGTTTTTGTCTGAGGTTATTTCCTTTTTCACCATAGGCCTCAATGCACTCGTGAATATCCCTTTGCAGATTCCAAGAAAACAGTGTAAGCAAACTGCCCAATGAAAAGAAAGGTGTAAATATGTGAGATGAATTCACACATCACAAAGAAGTTTCTCAGAAAGACCTTTTTTTTGTCTGAGGATATTTCATTTGTGACAATAGGCTTCAATACACTCCCAAATATCCTATTGCAGATTCCACAAAAACGTGACTGATGCCCACCTGGAGTCATGTCTACCTGGGGCCTAATGTAGAAATGAGGCCTAGGCATCCACCTAGGACCCCATGTTAAGATAGGGTCTGGAGTTCTTCTGGTGTCCAGTGCATACCTGGGGCCCAGATGTATATCTAGAGCCTGATGTTTCAGATGGAAACCTGGGCCCCAGGTGCTCATCAGATCCTACGTGAAAACTCAGGCTTCAGTTGCACATCAGGCTCCAAGTGGACACATAGGCCCCACGTTGATACCTAGATTTCAGGTGGACTCTGGGTCCCAGAAAAACACCCCGCCCTAGGTGGACATCTGAACCTGAGTAGACATCAGGCCCTAGATGGACATCTGGCCCCAGGTAGATTCCTAGGCCCCAGCTGCATACTCAGTCTACAGCCCTAGGGGAATTCAGTCTTAGGTGACTAAGGACTGGTGTTTCTCTGGGGCCTCATGTATACCTGGACCCTGGGAGTGCACATGGAGCCAGATGTCTATAAAGGGCCTGAGTGCCCACTGGGGCCTGAGGTTCACCAGGAGCACAGACACCCACCTAGGACCTGGTATCCACCTACTACCTGGTGTTCAACTAGGGCCTGGGTGACCACCTGGGATCTGATGTTCAACTGAGGTCCAGAGTTCAGCTGGTGTACCCCTGGGGCCCTGTATCCACCTGGAGTGTCATCCTGTGTGACACTCTGTGTGACACATCCTGTGTGACACGTGCCTGTGTGTCACCCTCATACCTGATGCACATGCGAGGACTAGGTGCACACCTGAGGACTGGTGTTCATGTGGAACTGATGTTCAGCTGTGGCTTCTAGACCAACTGGGTCCTGATGTCCCCCTGGCACCTGCTGTCCACCTGGGACTGCATGCTTACCTAGGGCCTGATGTTCCCCTGGGACCTGGTGTGCTCCTGAGACCTGGGTCCACTTGAGGCCTGATGTACACTTGCGCCTAGTATCCACTTGGGGCCTCATATCCATCTGGAACATCATGTCCACTTGGGGCCTTGTCGTTATCTAGGGACTGGCTGTCCTGGTGCCTGAGTGTCCTCCAGGGGCCTGTAGTTCTCCTGGGGTCTAGGTGTACATCTGTGGCCTGATGTCCACCTTGGGATGAATGTCCACCTGGGGACAGATGTTCCCTTGTGGCCTGAGTGTCCACCTGGTGTCTAATGTCTACCTGGGATCTGGTGTTTCTCTGAGGCCTTATATCCATCTGGGGCCTTGGTATCCATTTGAGGCCTGATGTCTACCTAAGACTTGGTGTTTAATTGGGGCACAGATTTCTTCCTGGAGCCAGATGCTCATCTGGAGCCTGAAGTTCACCTATGCCTATTGTCTACCTGAGGCCTATGTGTCAACCTGGGGCCTGATGACCACCTTGAGTTGAGTGTTCACCTGGGGCCTGATGTCTGCCTGGAGTCTGGGTGTCCACATAGGGCCTGATGTTGGGTTGGGACTGAAGTATTTACCTAGGGCCTGGGTTTCTACTTAGAGCCTGACTTCTACCTGGTTCATGGTGTCAACCGGGGGCCTGATGTCCACTTAGGGCCTAGGTAAGCTCCTTAAGACTAAAGTCCACATGGGGGCTGAAATCCTCCCAGACCTTGTGTTACCCTAGGGCCTAGTGTCCACCTGGGGCCTGCCTGCGACCTGCTAACCCCCTGGGGTCAAGGTATCCACCTTGGGCCTGATGACCAATTGGGGCTTAAGGATCTACCTAGAGACTGGTGTCAACCTGGAACCTGATGTCCACTTGGGGTTTGGTGTACACCTTGGGCCTGATGTCCACCTGGGCATGGGTTTACACTTTGGACCCAGTGTGCCCCTGAAGCCTGAGCATCAAGCTGGGTCTTGATGCACACCTTTAGTCAAGTGTTTAACTGGGGCCTGATAAAATACTGGGGCCTGATTTACACCTGCAGACTGGGTATCCACCTGGGGCCTGATGCCCACCTGTAGCCAGATGTCCACCTGGCATCAGATGCCTACCTGGAATCTGGGTGTCCACCTTGAACATGATGTATTCCAAGAGACTAGGCATGCACATTAGGCCTGGAGTCCACCTGGTTCCTGATATCTACCTGAGGCTGGTATTGAAGTGGGGCCTGTGTGTTCATTTGGAGCTCGATGTTCATTTGGAACCTGGTGTTCACTTCTGACATGGGTATCCACCTGGATCCTGATGTTCAGCTGCGGAGTGGATATAGACCTGGGACCTGATGGCCACCAATGGTATATGTAACCCAACTACCTGGGGCCTGGTGCTCACCTGGGGCCTGATATCCACCTGGTACCTGTGTGTCAATATAGTGCCTGGTGTCCACTTGAGGACTAGATAGACACCTGAGGCTTGGTGTTCACCTGGGGCCTGGTGTTCATCTTGTACTCAGTGTCCACCTGGACCCTGCATATCACCCTATGGCCTAGGTGGCCACTTGGAGCTTTATGTGCACTTGGGGTTTGAGATTTTCCTAGTATCTGATGGCTACTGGGGCCCAGGTATACCTTGGGCCCATCCATGTTGGACATCAGGATCCAGGTGTACACATAGGCTCCATGTGGACACCAGGCCAGGAGAACTCCAGCCTTATCTGAACATCAGATCCTAGGTGGATGCCTAGGCCCCATGTGTACATCAAGCTCCAGATATGCACTGGACTCCAGGTGAATGCCAGCACTCAGTTGGATACACACACTCAAGGTGGACACCAGGCCCCAGGTGAATTCCTACACTCCAGGTGAACATCAGGTCTCAGGTGGACACCTGGACCCCAGGTGGATACTAGGCTCTAAATCAATACCAGGTCTCAGGTTGTCCTCAGGAACCATGTGGACATTAGTCATCAGGAGGTTACCTAGGCCCAAAGTGGACATCAGGCCCCATGTTGACACAAGAACTAGTTGGAAGTCAGGCCCGAGGTAGATACCCAGGTACTAGGTAAATACTTAGGTCCCAAGATGACAGCAGGCCCTACGTGAACACACAGAACTCAGGTGTACATCAGGCCTCAGGTGTACATCTGAGTTCATCTGGAATCTGGTGTTACAGGCCCCATGTAAACACCAGGCCTTAGGTAGATACCCAATCCCTAGGTGGATATCAGAGCTCAGATTGACACAAAGTCCCCGGTAGACATGATGCACCAATGAATATCCAGGCCCCAGGTAAATACCTAGGCCCCAAAATGACACCAGGGTCTATGTGGACACACAGGCCCCAGGTAGGAAACAGGCCCAAGGTGGACACTGGACTGGACATCAGGTCCTAGGTTAACAACCTTGCTTCAACTTGACACCAGGCCCCAAGTGAAAAGCTGGACACTAGTCCCCTGGTGAATACTTAGGCTCAAAGTTGACATCAGGCCCCGTGTGAACATAAGACCCCAGATAGACACTTATGCCCTAAGTGGACATCAAGCTTCAGGTGGTTCCCCAGTCCCAAGGTTAACATCAGGACCCAGATGGGCACCAGTTATCAAGTGGATTCCCAGTCCTCAGGTGAATATCAGGCCCTAGGTGGATACCTGGCCCAGGTGGATACCAGGATCCTGGTAGACATCAGGTCCCAAGAAGACACTAGAACCCAGGAGTACATTAGGCCACAGATTAATACCAAGGCACCAGATGAATACCAGTCCAACTTGTGGACATCAGGCCTGAGAAGTGTCCTTGGGCCCCAGGTGGATATCAGGCCACAAGCGAACATCCTGTACCCAGATGAACATCAAGCTTCAGGTAGACCTCATGCCCCAGGTGAACTCCAGGCTCCAGCTGAACATCAGGCCATAGGTGGATGCCCAGGTTCCAGGTGCACATCTGACCACAGTTGGACATTCAACTCCAGGTGACCATCAGGCCATGAGTGAATACACGGTTTCCAGGTGGATATCAGGTCAAAGATGAACATCAGTCCCCCAGTGGACATCAGGCCCAAGGTGGACACTGAACTAGAAGTTTATATCAGGCCACATATTGACACCTAGTCCCAGATGAACATCAGGCCCCAGGTGGATACCCAGGCTCCCAGTGAATTTCAGACACCAGGTTGACATTCAGGCCCCCATTGGTCATTTGGCTCATGTGAACTCAGACCCCAGGTGCACATGGTGTCTCAACTGGACACCAACCCCTAGTTTGATACCCAAGTCCCAGGTGGACACTAGGTCCAAGGCTGACACTCAAGCCCTAAGTGAACACCAAACTCTAGGTGAATAATTTAACCTGTGTGGTCATTAGGACCCAGCTAGATACCAGTCCCCAGGTTAACACAATGCCCCAGGTGGGCATCTAGGCACCAGCTGAACATCAGGTCCTATGTAAACACCCGGGTCTCAGGTGAACACTGTGTCCCAGGTGGACATCAGGGCCTAGGTGGATACGGGGTCACAGGTGGACTTCTAGCCCCTGGTAGACATCCACTCCCAGGTGGACATAATCGTTTCCATGGATAGACCATTCCCAGGTGGACATCAGGCCTCAATAGGCTGGCAGTCACCAGGTAGACATCAGGACTCAGATGGACACCAAGTTTCCAGATGTACAGCAGGCCTCAGCTGAACCCCAGACTCATATGGACATCAGGCCACAGGTAGACACCATGCCTTAGGGAGATACCTAACTTCAAGTGGACATCAGACCCAAAGTGGACACCCAGTCCCCAGGTGGACAATCAGGCCCCAGGCACATATCAGGCCTCAAGTGGACACCCAGGTTCCAGGTTGGTATCCAGCTCCCAGGTGATCACCAGGCCCCAGGAAGACACCAGGCCTTCAGTGGACAACAGGATGCAGTAGGTCATCAGGCCACAGCTAGATACAAGTCCCTGGTGAACATAAGGCCCCAGTGGGACACAGATCTAAGGCAGACATCAGGCCCCAGGTGAACATACAGACCCGAGGTGGAATTCACCATGAGGGGAACATTCGGCCCCAGGTGCACATTAGGCCCCAGGTAAATACCCAGTCCCCAGGTGGACATCAGCCCGCAGGTCAACTACAGCCCCCAGGTTGATATCTGGTCCCTAGGTGGCTACCCAGTCTGCAGGGTAATATTAGGCCCGTGTAGGATCCCAGGCACCAAGTGGATTCCTAGGCCCCTGGTGAACATCAGGCACAGGTGTCAAAGAGGCCCTGGGGAAACATAACTGTGTACAGGTAAGGAGTTGACCTGTGGGGAGGGTGAGCAGTCAGCAGCCCACTGGGATCCTGAGTAGGTCTTCTGGAAGGAGGAGGCTGAGTAGGTTTTCTGGAAGGGGATGGAACCTTCAAGAAGCAACCTCACTTCCATGGTGAGAGACCCTGAAGGCACTTAGAATTCTTGTAACCAGGCCAGGCACGGGGTGGCTCACACCTGTAATCCCAGCACTTTGGGAGGCCGAGGTGGGCAGATCTTGAGGTCAGGAGTTCGAGACCAGCCTGACCAACATGGTAAAACCCCATCTCTACTGAAAATAAAAAAAATAAAAAAATAACTAGCCGGGTGTGGTGGTACACGCTTCGTGCTTGTAATCCCAGCTACTCAGGATACTGAGGCAGGAGAATTAATTGAACCCAGGAGGCGGAGGTTGCAGTGAGTCAAGATCATGCCACTGCACTCCAGCCTGGGCAACAGAATGAGACTCTATATAAAAAAAAAAAAAAAAAAGAAGAAGAAGAAGAAGAAGAATTCGGGTAACCAGGCACCCACATCCTAGGATCAGCCCTGTAGCCAGCTAACTTGGTGGGAGACGCTCAAGAAAACAAGATGTCCTTGTGCTGCATCCCCACATCTCGAGGCTGCTGCTTCAGGAATGGCGGGAGTGAGAGCCTTTCTTTTCCGACGATACCCATGTAGGCTCATCCCTCACCCCAGATGCCTCTGGCCATGTGGCAGAAGGCCCCTCCAGGTACCTACCACAGTACAGGAGTCACCAGGTAGACAGCAGGTCCCAGATGGACACCAAGGCCCCAGATGGAGCTATCAGGCCAGGCCTCACCAGTGATCCCACCAGTGCCACATCTGCACATTGTCCTTGTCCAGCTGGAGCCTCTGGAGCTCATTGAGACACAGGCACATGGTGAAGTCACCTGCAGTCTGGAAGACTTTCCAGGGTGTTGTTTTCAGGCTGAAATTCCTTTAAATTTAGTGAGGTTGTTTTCATGTTTAGAAATTCCAGTGGAAAGTGAGTGATATTGGTGACTTTTCTCCTTTTTCAGCTCCTGCTTCAGGTGCAGAAATATAGCTATTTCCAGTGCCAGCTGTTGAGCCAGCACCAGCACCAGGGGAAGGGCCCCTCCAGGGAGAGTGCTGGAGCTAGATTCAGCTCCAGAGCCCTCCTGCCCCTGCCGTGGGACTGCCCAGGACCAGCCCAGTGAAGAGCTGCCTGACTTCGTGGCACCTGCTGTAGATCCACCAGCCTCAGCTCTTGAGCTGAAAGTGTGGCAGGAGCTAGAGGTGTCAGAGACGGGGTGACCAGCACAGCTCCAGCCAGCAGCTCCCTCACTGCTCCCAGTCCAGGGCTCAGTGGAAACCATGGAGGCAGAGACCAGGATGTGCAATCTGGGCTCTTCTGCCTCACTGGAGAGGGACTTCTCTCATTCAGCAGAGCAGCAGCCCAGCTGCTGAAGAGCCTGCTGCTACTGCTGCTGGGAGTGTTTGCCTGCCTGCAGGAGAGCAGGAAAAGGCGCCTGTAAGCAATGGTGCCAGCAGGTCCTCCTGCTCCCAGAGGCGGCCTCCTCCTCTAGGCATGGAGGTTTGCCCTCAGCTGGGCATCTGGGTCGTTTGCCTATAATGTGCTGCCCAGGATGGGCTCTTCTTGACAGGAGGACAGGGGGTGAGGAGGCCAGGGAGCCTCTCCAAAGGAAGCTTTCCAACTCAGCAGCTACACCCCAGAATCTCCATGCCTCCACCTGCCCAAGGATTTATCCACAGCGCAACTATGAATTTCAAGTTTCTACAATAACATTGAAATAAAGTTTGACTTTTTGAAACTTCCATGACTTCTTTCACTCCCTAATACTGTAGATGGTGTTTTTGAGGCGATGTTGAAAACCTCTGCTATTTGTGGGTTTTGTTGTGGTTTTGTGTGATTAAATTACCATCTGATCAAGTGATATTGAAAACCCTTCAGATATGGCTTTTAGAAGACTTTGACTTACTTTTGCTTGTGTTGACTCTCCCTCCAGCTGTTTGGAAAGAGGGATCAAGTAAGTCCATTTCTCAGGCAGATCAATCACCTTTTGCCACCATAGCTTTAGCATCCGTTTCCAGAATTTGGTGTACAAGTTGATATGTTGGTGTTTTTAACAAATCTGGCATTAAAACAGAATGCCATAGATGAGGAAGCTTATAAACAAATTTATTTCTCTCAGTTCTGAAGATGAAGTGGTCAGCAGATTCCAGTCTGGTGTGGGCTTGCTTCTGGTTCATAGACAGCCATGTTTCTACCATGTCCTCACATGACAGAAGGGATGAGGGAGTTCTCTATGGTGTCTTTGATAGGGGCTACTAATCCCACTCCTGTGGTCCCTGCCTTCGTGATCTAATCATCCCCCAAGGCCCTACCTCCAAATATCATCACATGGGGAATTAGATTTCAACACTTGAACTTGATGGGGACAATAACATTTGGTTTATAGCATTAGGTTACCCAGAGCCTTGTGCACTCAGAGGAAATCCAAAATCTTCTACAAGTATTTGCTGGTCCCCTCTGGGCTTAGGGAAATCTTTAATTGCAGCTCTTGATTCAGCTTGGTCCAAGCTTAAATTCTACATTTGCCTGCATAACTTATCCATGGGACAGAGGGAAGTTTAGATGCAACTGACAATTTGAGTTTTAGGACAATTGATGGAAGAAGGCTTGGCATCTGGATGAGAATTGGAGGGAGAATAGAACAAAGGCACAGAAGGAGAGTGAGCACAATGAGAAAGGGGAAGAGGGACATCTGGTCATAAGGGCCAACTGGAGGTCCGGGAAGGTAATTTTCCTTGGATTTTTAACTCAGACCACATATCACATCAGAATCACCTGAGGGAGATATTTCCAATACATATTCCTGGGTTTCTTCTCTTGGAAATTTTTATTTCTTAAATCTTGAGTTGTGCCAATTTATCTGTATTTATCATAAGAATTTTGGATAATTCTCACTTATCCAGAACTCCAGGTGATATCTCACAAGAGAGACTGCTACACTGTGGTGCATTGGCAAGACTGCAACTTTAAGAAGTGTGACTTTTATTGCTGCTGAATTATTTTATCTCATACCCAGTTGAAAGTAAAGGATATAAAGTGCTTAGGTTGAACACAAAGTCCTCTGCCATAGGGAACATCTTCAGCAGCCACACTAGCAGACGGATGGGTGGTAATGGTGGAGTGGATGGCTCTTCACTTCTGACAGGGTGTCTGCTTATGTGTTAAACAAAATAGTATAGTATATATTTCATTAAGAAATCTGCTAAAAAATGAAGTAAAATAGGTTCATATTCTTAAGAGGCACAGTATTTGCTATGGCAGCAATACCAAAAGGCTTAAGTATCAATAATGTGCATAGTAGCTACAAACATTTTTGCATAGATAAAACAATGTGAGTATCTACATATGACAATAACTCATGCAAAAAATATTTTTAACTGAGACAAACCATTTTATACACAACAAATGTTATCACTGTATTTTGAGGTAATATGTTGTTTGTATATAGATGTTATAAATAATACTTATTTAAGTTATTCATCATTTATACAACAAATAATTCTTTGGAATCTACAAAATGCTGGTTTTGTTCTAGGCACTGAATGTACAAATTAAAATATAATATTTGTGCTTAGAGTGTGGTAGATTAAAAAATACAAAATAAGCCGGGCACAGTGACTCACACCTGTCATTCCAGCACTTTGGGAGGCTGAGACAGGTGGATTACCTGAGGTCAGGAGTTCAAGACCAGCCTGACCAACATGGTGAAACCCCATCTCTACTAAAAATACAAAATTAGCCTAGGGTGGTGACACATGCCTGTAATCCCAGCTACTCTGGAGGCAGAGGCAGGACAATCGCTTGAAACCAGGAGGTGGAGGTGGCAGTGAGCCGAGATCGCACCATTGCACCCCAGCCTGGGAAACAAGAGCGAAACTCTAATATATATATATACACACACACACACACACACACACACACACACACACATACACACACACAGATTGTACTGCTGCAAATAAGAGTTACTAATAAAAAACTTCAGGAAACCTACTGTGATTATTTTTTATAGGAATGGATATTTTAATACAGGTCTCTTGTTTTTTCTTGTGGAAATAAATGACAAGATGGAATTTCTGGGTGTTGGGTATGTGAATATTTCAGTAGAGCAGGTGTGGTAAGTTTTTCAGAGACATTTTACCATCTTACTTGCCCATCAGCAACTCGTAAGTTATTGTGTGGAACAACATCCTCTCCAACAACCTCCACTAGCAGTCTTTGTAAAGTTTGTCAATTAAATGGGTGTTTTTTTGTTTTTGTTTTCATTTTTTGAGATAGTCTCACCCTGTTACCCAGGCTATAGTGCTGTGTCGTGACCTTGGCTTACTGCAGTGTCTGCCTTCCAGGTTCAAGTGATTCTCCTGCCTTGGCCTCTCAAGCAGCTGGGACTACAGGTGCCACCCACCACAGCCAGCTAATTTTCATAATTTTAGTAAAGACGGGGTTTCCTCATATTAGCCAGGTTGTTCTCAAGCTCCTGACCTCAGATGTTCCACCCGTCTCAGCCTGCCTCCCAAAGCGCTGGGATTAGTCATGAGCCACCGCACTTGACTGGGTTTTCTTTTCATTTCTTTCTTTTTTAAAAATATATACTTTAAGTTCTGGGATAAATGTGTAGAACGTGCAGGTTTGTGATGTAGGTGTACATGTGTCATGGTGGTTTGCTGCAAAATGGGTGTAGGTTTTGCAGGTAATTGTTATATTATTAAAAGATAACAGAATACCTAGCTAAAAAAAACGTGAGGAGGCATTGATGGGCACATGTTTACCGAGTACATCCTGACTTCAAAATTAAAACTAATCCAATTTATGCCTCTGCAGTCCAATAAAATTTTTCCTTAAGAATCCGGAGATCAGACATTCATTTCAGCCACCACTCCAATATGGTTCTCCACCTACTCACTCCAACGAAGCTGCTTATATCAAAACATAAGTGCTATGCATATTGTTATATTAGAAATTGAACCATAACTCCTCGGCCTTTGTCTTAATTTATGTATCAGCAGCACTGCACACAGTTAATCTCCACCTCCTCTTCGTGAAACTTTTCTTGATAGAATTCCAGAACGCTTAACCTACTTTCCCCCACCAAATTTTTAATAATTACCCCTAGTCCTTTTGTTCAGGTTTCATCTTTACTATTTTTTAAATGTTAGAGAACCATTAGGTTCAGGACTTTAACTTCTTATCTTTCTTATCTTCGCTTTCTTACTACATTTTGTGTCATTAATTTCCTGATAGTTCATATTACACCTAAACTCAGGACACTACACCCAACACTCCCTGACTTATCCACTTGGATGTCAGTCAGGAATCTCAAAATTAATATGTCTATATGGAACCACTGGTACTCCCCAAACTTGCTCTTCCCCATTCTGTTTAATGGCAATTCCCATTTTATACTTTCTCAGCTCAATATATTTGGTGTCCCCTTTTAATTTTCTCTGTCTCTGTAGCTCTGTCACTCTCTTTCTGTATCTGATTCTCTCACCTTTCTCCTCTCTTTTGCTCACTGTCACTCTTGCTCTCTTTCCCTGTTTCACACACACACAAGCACACACAAACACATACACATATTTTCAGATCTGATGTGTATGGATTCCTGCAAGCTTTATCTTTAAAGTATAGTAATTCCAGATGTTGTTTCCAAATTCACCTTCCCACCCCCACCACTTGGTAACTATAGCGCTTCCCTCACAGGGCCAAGATTCTACTGCAGAGATTTCTTAGGGAAACAATGAGAACTATTATACATTCTTATTTCAAGGACCCTTAAAATTATAGGATTGCCATATTTGATACTAATTTAAGCTTCTGTCATTGCCCTTTTTCAATCCAGTCTCCACACAGCAACCACAATACGCAAGAAGTCTCAGCCATATTACCACACTCCTGCTGTAATGTCCCTACTCCATTGCTTCTTTTCTCCTTCATAACAGTTTAAGTTTAATGAAGCTGTGCAACTTCACATATTTTTCCATGAGCTGGAGATCACTTGGTGTAAGGTAAATGATCAGTAAATATTTTCAAATAACAGAATCCATGAATAACAGCTTTGTTTCCTCTAAGAGTACATTTACTTTTAAAAATCAAGAAAACAGATTGGTCAAGAGAATTCTGCTTGTTTTGATTTGTTATCACTGGATTAGTTTAGCTGTGTTAGTATAAATGTCAGTGTGGAAAGCTGTAAGCACTTCCTAAACTTTAAAATGAAAGGCATGAAATTTAAATATCTGCTCCTTTTATTCGAGCAACCAAAAAACACAATTTTTAAAATATATTTTATATGCGTATAAAATCTAAATTAATTTTTCTCTCTTTATCCCTGAATACTTTTTAAAGTTATTCATGTCCGCATTATTTTTTAATCCACTTCAATAACATTTTAAAATATATTTTCAACTTCATTAAGAATATCTTTGTGTTCCACTGAATATCTTGCCAAATAATTAAACATTAGCAGTATAATTTCCTCACAAACATTATTTAATTTGTTTGATTAAACATAGATTTCCTACTGTGAACTCATAATTTCATTCAAGTATAATATATTCTACTTGACATTGGCGGGGTTTTCATATCATGTATTTGTCACTGAAATTGGTTTTTGATATTTGAACCACAAGTTTATAATTGTATTGTTGGTTAGACTGGTCTATAGAATCCTTTGTTTTGATTCTGTGGTTTATTCATTAGAGAGTAGCTGTGGTACTGTAAATTTTGACATCAAAAGCTTAAAACATTTTATACATTTTAAAACAAAGTGCATGGCATTTAAATACCTATTCCTTAAAATTTGGAAGAAAGGTTAACACCATATAAACCCAGAACCTGTATTTTTAGATTAGTAGCATGTAGACATTTTCAATTTCTTCTAAAGTTGGAAAAAATAAACATTTTATATTCATAGAATTCTTGATAAGAGAAGGTAAATACTTAACTTTCACTTAAAAGAAATTTGGTTATATTGGAAGGAAATTTGGCTAATATAAGTTAGAAACACTTCTAATTAAAACAATAATTTAAGATAAATAATGCTCAAAGAAGAGTGGTCATTGTATTTATTCCAGAGAGAGGAAGTTTATCCTGATCTGGCTGTAATAACGTGGTAGGTAGAACTGTTGGCGTGGACACCCAAGCAAGGAAGGGAAGCTAGTGTCTCAAGGGGTCACACTGAGATGGAAAGGGGTCAGGGCCCAGGCTGTTGATGTCACCTGGACTCAACCACCATGTCTCAAAAGAAGAAATGATCTTCCCCTCCTAGTGTTGAGCCAAACCAGGAGCTTGGCAGTGTTGCACACAGGATAGTCCTTGCTGGAGACATGTGGAGACATGTTTGACAAGTTGCCGAGGTGTCTGACCAGGCCAGGCCCTTGTCATGAAATGAGTTTACATCCTGAGGAAGCCTTTTTATTGGAAACCTGACAAGGATCCAATTTCCCCTTTGTCTTAACCCTAGAGGAGCACAGTAGACAGGAAGGAGGTCACCCAGGTGGCTGCTCCTGCTTGGCCCCTACTTCCCAGACCATTCCAGGCAGGGAGAGCCACTGAGCCAACTCCATGGACTGTCCACATGGGGTCTGGACCCAGCCACCCTCCTGTGCCTGGCAGGTAGCCTCTGGGCCATCACAGGACCCATTGTGTGGTGATCAGTGGCCCACTGCCTGCCTTCCTGGCAGGTGCAGTTCACAGGTACTGCCCCAGGCCTGGCACAGTGGCCTTCCCAGCCTGGCCCAGGAGAGTGGGCATGAATGATCCTTGTCTGTGCCCCTTCGGGCCATGTGGGTTTGGACACTCACTGCAGAAGTCCCTCCAGGCCCCTTGTCAAATGAGTTATGTGTGACTTGCTTAGCCCTCATGCCCAGGGTCGGAGAGGAGTGGAGTCTGCACCCTAAATCCCCTAGGGTCTGAAGGCAGTCTCCCAGGAGATCTCTGTCCTCTCCAGTGACATAAGCTTCCCACATGGTCTCAGCTCTCTCAGGTGACATGCTTCCATGGTAACTCTGGCTCTTGCAGGAGGTGGGCTACCACAGGGACATGAGTTGCCTAACTGCCATCTTCCTCCTGTATCTGCCGGATGAAGACACCTTCTGGGCACTGGATCAGCTGCTGGCCGAGGAGAGGCACTCCCTGCAAGGTAGGTGGTCAGCTGCCCCCAGGTCCTCACACAATCAGGCCATGGGACAGCCACCCTTGTTGGGCAATCCTGACATGCAGGCAAGTCACCTTCCTTGCATCCCAGCTTGTTAGGAGCCTTCAGGACATCCCTGCTGAGGGTACACAGGAGCCCAGAGTTGAACAGGGACCCTTTCACTTCAAGTCAGACACATTTTATCCCCAACAGCACAGGGCACTGTGGCCTCCCCCGGCCACCCCGTGTGTCCCAGAGCCACAGCCCTCTAGGCCTGACTTCGTACAGGTGACTGTCACTTCCCCAGGAGTCCTCCTACCTTCCAGCTGGCCATACACCCAGCTGCCTTCCCCTTCCCAGCCCACATATCGGCCAATGAAGTTGAGATGGCAGTGGCTGCCCATCCCATGTCCCCTGCCCCATCCCATGTCCAGGAGATGGCCATGTAGCCCCAGGCACCAACCCCGTTCCCTCCACTGGCCACTGCCTACCTCAGCCCCGCCTCAAAGCCTCAAAGGCAGGCCTGCCCTCCTGGCACCTCTACCAAGTAGGCTGCCCTGCAGTGCCTCCAACTAGGGCCCACCTCCCTAGATCTGAGGCCACATGGTACGGTTGCCTGATGGAAAGGAGAAAGGCTTCAGGGTCCAAGATCTCCTGCCACTGTCCAGTTCTTCCAACTGACGGCTCCACATCTTGGGAGTTGGCTCTGATGCATGATGGCTCGGGGGCTTCTCAGTATTTTACAGCCCCAATACTGCCCAGCTCTGGAGGTTCCTATCCCACCAGGAGCAGGCATTACACAAATCCTTCCCAAAGATCATGTGACACCTGCTGAGTGGACTACACCCTCACCTCTTTCCCAGAGGCCCTGGGTCCCATGGGGCAGGGAAACAGGGGAAGATGGAGCTCCTCAAGGGGCTGACAAGAGGCTGAGTCCCAGCCACGGCCTCAGCCAAGATGAGGATTCTCCATGGGTTTGAAGTTGAGTTTTCTTTTCCTGCCCTGGAGGAGGAGGCAGAGGTGCTGGGACGGGGGCCGAGCTCCAGCTTAGCAGGGTTAGGGGAAGTGTGTCCACCAGGAGTCTGTGCATGGGGGAGTTGTTAGGGAAGCTTTGGCCAATGCTCAGTGTTCTGCCCCAGGGCAGCTCAGAGAGCACTGAGCATCTATGCTCCTCCTTTCAGGACCAGAAAGGACTGTGCATTGAGGTTTGCTGAGTTGGCTCTTCTGGTTTCATTGATGGGGTAAGGAGGCACAGGGAGATCCCAGTCCAGGGACCCTCCTGTCCCACAGTTCCCAGCTCCTGCAAGAGGACCTGGTTCACCCCCAGCCCACAGGGAGCACAGGGAGGTTTCAGCATGGCACAGAATCCAGACCCTCCCCAAGAAAGGGCATCCCACGGCAGACGCCAGGAGTCAGGCCCACTGCTGTTTTCACAATGTTCATTTTATAAGGTGATACAGTTTGGCTGCGTCACCACCCAAATCTCATCTTGAACTGTAACTTGAACTGTAATTTCCATAATCCTCATGTGTCATGGGAGGGACCCAGTGAGAGGTAACTGAATCATGGGGCACTTTCACCCATGCTGTTCTCATGATAGTGAGTTCTCATGAGATCTGATGGTTTTAGCAGCATCTGGCATTTCCCCTGCTTGAGGTGATGGATGCCCATTTACCCTGATATGATTATTACACATTGCATGCTTGTGTCAAAATATCTCACATACCCCATAAATATACACACCTACCATGTACCCATAGAAATTAACAATAAAAATAACTTAGAATTAAAAGTGTGAGTTTTTAAAGGTGAGGTTTGCTCTCCAGCGCTGGTCCCTGCCAGGTGTGACCTTCATGTCTTCTTTCCACAAGGTCTGGGCCCCCATCTGCAGAGGCTGACAGTTCCCAGAGTGACTTTCCTCAGAAAATAGGATCTTAAGGGAGACAGTCAGAGGAGGGGGCCTTGTGCTCCCCACTGCACAGCCCCTCATGGGGATTGGAAAGTGAGGGTCTCTGCCCACAAGTTGGCAGTCACCCTAAGCTGTGGTGTGGGAGGAAGCCTAGGGAATATAGGTCAGTACTGGAACAGCAGTTCCTGATCCTGACTTGGAGAAAGTGTCAAAATCCCGACATTCCTGACTCCTCCTTGTGGGATCCCCCAGCCTGCAGCTCTCACAGAGTTGTTGGGAGGGTCACCTGTGGTGATAGATTTGGAAGTGCTTTGTGAATGACGTGGTAGGCCTTCTTATTTCTGTCATTGGCCTTTCGACCTTCAATATTAATTGCCTGGGGATCTCCAGGCCTCAAGGTCTAATCCTGGAAGGGCACGAGGTGTCTGTAGTGGAACATTCTACACCTCCTGGGAGGTCCCTGACTTCCACCTTCACCTGGCATAGCCTCTGCTCCTGTTCCCTCAGCCTGGAGAGCTTGTCCAGGAGGACAGGGTGGTGCTGGATTGACCCCTTTAGAAACAGTCAGCTCTCCCTCTTCCTGGCTTGCCACATAGAATTCTGGGGCTCCATGCAGCATTTGTTGGAAATGAGTGGGAGACCTTCTAGGGCAGGGATCTGCCCCAGATGGGGACAGAGAAGTATCCTGGAGTCTGGGTGTCAGGAGTGTGAGCTCTACCCAGCTGGCCAGCCCCTGTCCCATGCTGCTCGGTGCATGATGTTTCCTGCACAAGCTTCCTTTAGAGGGAAGTTTCCAGAGTGACTGCAGTGAGGTCCATGCTGTTGGGGGTGACAAAGGAGCACTGGAGGCCCTCTGCTCTTACACTGGCAGGAGGTGGCCAAAGAGAAGCAGGCAGAGGAAGCTTCTCCAAGCAGGCTTGGAAAGAAATTTCCGCATATCATTCATGTCACTCTTGCCACTAGAAGGACAATATCTACATGGAGTGGAAGAAAACGACTATGCTGTGGGAGAGAATGGATCCATCCAGAACAGCAAGGCAGAAGGGGGAAATGTGCCCATTGCCAGAATTTTGAGTCTTTTGAAGACATTTTCCAGAATTCTACTTTTGAAGGATGCCCCTTTTGACAGTTACTGAGGAAGCAGTGGGACATTTTCAAAGACTTTTATATTTAAAAAAAACAAACAAAACAAAACAAAAATGCAATACAATGCTGTGGGTCTGTGTACAGGGTCGATGAAGAGCACAGCTGCCACTGTTCTTGTCACAGATGCTACGGGAAGTGCCTTAACACACACAGATGTGCTTCATGCAACCTGGTGAGGAACATCTCTAAAACATTTTACAGTTGAGAAAATTCAGTGTCGAGGAGGTTGAATGCGTTATCCAAGATCACACCTATGTCCTGACAGAATCAGGGTTCAGTGCAGAATTTTGTATCATGAATTATGGGCGTATATTTTCAACAAGAGTAAAACTCTGTCTCAAAAAAAAAAAAAAAAAAAAAAAAAAACTTATACCTTCCAATCAGGTGCAGTGACTCATGCCTATAATCCCAGCACTTTGGGAGGCCAAGGCAGGTGGATCACTTAAGATCAGGAATTTGAGACGAGCCTGGCCAACATTGTGAAATCCCATCTCTACTAAAAATACAAAAATTAGCTGGGCATGGTGGTGCACACCTATGATCTCAGTTACTCGGGAGGCTGAGGTAGGAGAATCGCTTGAAGCTGAGAGGTGGAAGTTGCAGCGAGCTGAGATCACACCACTGCACTCTAGCCTGGGCAACACAGTGATCTCAAAACAAAAACAAAAACAAAAATCTCCTACCTTCCAGTCCCCAAATCCACCCCCAACCCAACAAAACAAACACCCCCACATCCCAAACCACCATAATAACATGTGTCTGCTGATGCTCTTTAAACTTATACTGGGGTCATCTTTTGTTGCTGTTCAAAATATGTTTTCCCCTCAGTTGATACAGATGTTCTAATTCTCCTCTAGGGATTTGTTCCTTTTTGATCTTCAGTGCCACTGTGCCTCTGGAGAATTTAAATATGTCTACTGAGATTCCCATTTTCTGGCTTTTTCAAGCCCCTCATTGCTTATTCCTTGCTATCTGGAAGGCATTTTGTTTTACAGAAGGCGTTCAAAGACTCAGGAACTTAAAGGTCAAAATGTACATTTGGAACAGAATTAGAAACAAAGATTTAATAGAGATATATACTGCCTCCATAGCTCAGGAGACTCAATATTGATTTTTAAGTTGTGAATTCTTCCAAAATTAATCTCTAGATTTAAGATAATCCTTTTCTTTTTAACTGGAACCCTTCATGGATTTGTATGTCATCCTTGCACAGTGACCACACAAATCTTCTCTATATCATTTGAATTTTAGTATATGTGCCGCCAAAGCAAGCACTAGCACAATTCTAATAAAAACCTAAGCATATTTTATTTTATTTTATTTTATTATTATTATTATTATTACTATTATTATTATTATTATTATTTATTATACTTTAAGTTCTAGGGTACATGTGCATAACGTGCAGGTTTGTTACATATGTATACTTGTGCCATGTTGGTGTGCTGCACCCATCAACTCATCAGCACCCATCAATTCATCATTTACATCATATATAACTCTCCAATGCAATCCCTCCCCCCTCCTACCTCCCCATGATAGGCCCCAGTGTGTGATGTTCCCCTTCCCGAGTCCAAGTGATCTCATTGTTCAGTACCCACCTATGAGTGAGAACATGTGGTGTTTGGTTTTCTCTTCTTGTGATAGTTGGCTAAGAATGATGGTTTCCAGCAGCATCCATGTCCCTACAAAGGACGCAAACTCATCCTTTTTTATGGCTGCATAGTATTCCATGGTGTATATTTGCCACATTTTCTTAATCCAGTATGTCACAGATGGACATTTGAGTTGATTCCAAGTCTTTGCTATTGTGAATAGTGCCGCAATAAACGTATGTGTGCATGTGTCTTTGTAGTAGAATAATTTATAATCCATTGGATATATACCCAGTAGTGGGATGGCTGGGTCATATGGTACCTCCACTTCTAGATCCTTGAGGAATTGCCATACTGTTTTCCATAATGGTTGAATTAGTTTACAATCCCACCAACAGTGCAAAAGTGTTCCTATTTCTCCACATCCTCTCCAACACCTGTTGTTTCCTGATTTTTTAATGATTGCCATTCTAACTGGTGTGAGATGGTATGTCATTGTGGTTTTGATTTGCATTTCTCTGATAGCGAGTGATGATGAGCATTTTTTCATGTGTCTGTTGGCTGTATGAATGTCTTCTTTTGAGGAATGTCTGTTCATATCCTTTCCCCATTTTTGATGGGGTTGTTTGTTTTTTTCTTGTTTATTTGTTTGAGTTCTTGGTAGATTCTGGAAATTAGCCCTTTGTCAGATGAGTAGATTGCAAAAATTTTCTCCCATTCTGTAGGTGGCCTGTTCACTCTGATGGGAGTTTCTTTTGCTGTGCAGAAGCTCTTTAGTTTAATTAGATCCCATT